>NW_008796178.1:1973233-1974744 GCF_000699145.1 Aptenodytes forsteri
GGAGGGGGGCAGCGCGCCCCCTGGCGGCCCCGCGGAGGTCGCCCCGCCGCCGGCCGCGGGAGGAGGGAAACTTCGAGCCCAGCTCAGCGCAAGATGCGCGGGGCGGGTTCAGCCGCCCGTGGGAGCCGGCTGGCGTGGGGCCTGCCTTCGGGAGCGGGCTTGTTCCCCCGCCGCAGTGTCCACCGCTACAGCGCGAACGGCTAACCGAAACAACGTCGACCTCTTCCTAAACGTGATAGCGAGACGCTATGAACCAGAAAGCACCACCTCATCTACATATGCCATCAGGCCTTTGGGTGCCTATTGCACCTATAAACGAGCACTATTTATATGCACAAGTAACCGTACAGCACGTGTGTTACATGTAGGTATTACCATCTTACTTAAAACAATAAACAGGTAGGATGTTTGCAGATACATAACCCCCCGATGTTCCTAACACAGAGTTTAGAACAGCGTTTGACTTTCAATCATTTCTTTAAACGACAGAAAAGTTTTACTAATAAATTATCACCTATCTACCCTACCTGTGCTAGAGTTTCAGGCCACTGTCATCTGCAAGGGTATTTTAAGCAAAGGTGAAGATATATTTAGAATCTGGGTTTTGGGCAAACGCTTTAACAGAGAGAGGATTTCGGCACAAAGCATTCCCTTGCAAATATGAGTAAGATTCTTCTTAAAAGTCTGGCTGGAAAATCCTTGTAGCCAATACTTCGACGACACAATGCTTCTGACACACTTCAGTTACCTTCGTTCCTCTAGGATTCCCTTATTTTCCAATAAAAACATACCTCTCTAACCAATCATCTCCGACTAAGTTCATTACACGAAGAAAAAATATTCGGTAAAACAGATACAACCTCAACTCGCCTTGAAAGAGAAAACCCTCGGTAAGTAACAGCCTAACCATTAACAGTGCCGGAGCTTACCTCTTCAACTGTCAAAGGCATACAGATCCGGTACTCCTTCATGAGCATATTCCCGCTGCCTCAGTGCGGACCAGCAAACTGGGAGAAAAGTGGTTATTTCTGCACGACGATCACGACGAAAACCAATCGCGGGAAAAAAATAATCAAGCCTCTTTCTCTGTACGCTCTTGACAGTGTGTCCACGGGAGAGTAATGCGACCATCCAGGAGGGCTGACCCGGCAAGAAGAAAAACCAACACAACTCCTCCTTTCTTCCAGTTCTTCCTCCTTCAGCCTCCGATCATGGGAATTTCACACACGCTCGCACCGGTATACGCTACCGAGTCTCAAGCCCCAAACGCTGACGGTACGGCCACAGACATCCGTCGGAAGTCTACGAAAACGGCAGGCTCTCGCAGCTATGTCAAGACATGCCTGGGGCGGCGAAAAGAACAAATGAGCCGAAAACGTGGCTTCCACCGCCGCCGGCAGCACGTCGGGCGGCAGGGAAGATGCGATGCTGATTTCCAAGACAAAGCCTTTTTATAACGTTTCCTTCCCCGCCTGCCAAACACGGCTCCCACCTCCCCACCGCAACGCGGC
>NW_008796178.1:1975040-1978417 GCF_000699145.1 Aptenodytes forsteri
CGGCGGTGCTTCCCGGGAAAGGGGGCGCCGGCAGCACCGAGCCGGGGGAAATCGCGGTTTAAATTAGTTCTGCCGCGAAGACTTCTCGGTTTTGGGGGAGTTTCTTGCCCTCCGCGTGAGAATAATGCACCTTGCAAAACATTTACAACCCGGTGTAAGAGAGGAGAGCGCCGTGAGACCGCCGGCCAGCCCGCTCCAGGTCGCCTCACCCGCCTCTCGTTGCAAGAGACACGGCAGCGTGCGCTCGGTGCGGGCAGCGTGCACGGGGGAGATAGAGCACAGGATGTGAAGGCCTCACCCATTTCCCTTTCGGTCAGCCCTGCGTTATCAGCCAGCAAATTTTGCAACACAAATAAAGCTCTTTTTTCGTACCAGCTATTTACTTTCAAAGGCCACACAGAAAGTTCAGTGAAAAAGTGCCTCCTTCCTACTCGAACAGTAAAGCCAGAACCCTTTTAGGAGGCTTTTTTTTTTTTTGCTACTTAGTAGGCAATTTGTTAGTTAATTCGGTTTTTAATGCGCTTGGCTTTTGTGTTTTTCACAGAAATTTACGCATTATTAATGACAACTTGATACGTGGAGGAACCCAGTTCTGGAACTAGCCAAGAACCCCAAACTGTTACAGGTAAATCACAAAATGTTCACATTGCTGTTTCTCCGGTCTTCCAAATGCCTGTAAAGCATGTATCGCAGAGAAGCACTGTGACAGGAACATGAAAATACAGGACACTGTACAGATAATGGTAATATATACATCTGCGTTTAAATATAAAGTATTTGCAAAAATAAAAGTGATGAAATACCGTATTTGGGACAGTTAAAGATGAATTTAGGTCTACAATGAAATGTGTGTTTCATAACAAGAAAGAGAAAAACCCCTCACTTCCATTGGTTCTGAATGTACATTTCAAAGCTATGTATATAATTTCTAGCCCAGAGAGGACACAGTGCCATCTCCTGGAGCTAACAACATAACTTTTCCGTTCCATTGCAATAATGCCACAATATTTCACACGCCCTGCCTTTCCAGTGAAGTGCAAACACCTACACAAAGAAATAGCAAATCTGCGAGCTCTGTTAATAGTCTGGATTGTCAACGGAGGTACGAACAATGTGGTTAATGTGTCTTCTATCTCAAATCTGACAACAGCCATTTATAAATATCGAAACTGCAGCTGTAATTCATAATGTTGGTAATATATGTTCCTGAAACTTCTATGCAAAATAGCCAAAACAAGGCAATACCTGTGATATCACCTATAGATGAGAGATATCCCCATTCACATCTAAAACACCTATTTCAATTTCAGGTAATTTGCTAGTTGGTTCATTCACTGGGAACAGTATCTCTGGATTTCTGATGAAAAGCAGTGTAAAAAAATCAAACTACTTTGCATAGGGCCTTGATGCTACTCAATTATAGGCAAAGACATTGATTTCAATAAAAACAGGAGAAAGACCTAAACTATTTGATCACCTATTACGTGCTTTCAACACAAACCAAACCTTATAGCTCTGTTTAAAATAACAGAGCATGCAGATCTGTGGAAAGTAGCGTGTCAAATCCAGAAGCTACTTCAAATGGAAACCAAAATTATTTCCCATACCTACAGCAAAACGTTCTTCAGTCACCCCGTAATGACTGCCACAGGCACAGCTCAGCCTTGCGCTGTCTGCACATACGCACGGGGGAAAAGAACCGGTGATCATAGCAATACCCTTTACAGCTCCCCACTATGACACTCTCCTGGGGCTCTCTACAAAGCGCACTCACCAAATGCTTTCGAGGGGACATGCTGAGAGAGAAAACTTCTAGCTCCAGCTAGCCAGGAAGTTTCTGCCAAGCATGCCTGCCTCATTTTTGGTTCTTTGTTTTCTGCGAATTGTCAGAAACTATTACTCTTACCTCTGCAACATGCTCTCTATGATCAGTTGTAAAAATAAGACATTTTTCGCTCATCTTCCATTTTTGACCTGGGGGAAAAAACTGGTATGTTAAATCATGCTGAACATTAACTCCAGATGGACTTGTGTCAGCAAAATGTTGCTTCATAATAAGAGACAGTAAAAGTCTTTGGGTATTTTACTAAGGATTTTTGAATAAGAATTTAGGGTTTTTTGAGCCATTCAGGAAGTCTACAGTGGAGGCAAAAGCTGCCTCGTCTCCCAGCATACCCATGCAGGTAAAGGAAGATAACAATTGCAGTATGCATTAATTTTCTTCCTCTTTCACTGTCTGAACTGAAATTACAGTGTATGGGAATATGTTCAATTAGATTAGTATCTGACTTTTAACTTCCCTGAAAGCCATCACTCCCTATCCATCGACTATAAAATTATGTTAATATTACAACCTAAAAGAATGAGATTTTACAATTCAAAAGAAATAGCCAAAGCTCTGTAAAAATCTGTAAATGGCCAGAGTTAGGAAAGAACAACTCATATACTCTCTGTGATACATGCATGTATTTTCAATACTTAGGTCAATTAATAACTAAAAAATGATTAAGGATAATGGATGAATTCTGGTACTGGACTTTTTAAATCAAGTTTGAGTTCAAACAGAAAGTGACTCAAAGTCCATGCTCTCTGCTGTGCTAATTGGAAAGCATGTATCAGACACAATTGCAAAATACAGTATTATAACTCTGAATTCACGTAAATGAACTATTCTCAGTTTACACCGGCGTAGCAGATGTAGTAACTCAGTCTTAATTCTGTAAACAAAAGATTTAAAATAGTTATCTCAAATACCCCTTTGACACATTAACGTGTTGCTACGTAAGCAGTATAGTCATAAAGTAACACAACACAAAATGTAATTTCATGGTAACTCATTTTTTCTGGGAGTCTTAAGTAACATCCAAAGATGTTACAGGGCATTTGCTGATCATTATTTCCTTCTGAATTGTTTGCTTGCAAACATGAGCGCGTTTGAATTTCTCCAGTGAATGAAACTTCTGTAGCGTATGAAATTCTGCTTTGGAATGGGAGATGATGGCGATCTACAACCACTAGTGTTGCACCAACATCTCACAACAACTTATCAAACACGTTGACGGTGCAACACTGTCTAAAATCGGGATCCTCGCGCTCTTAAAAACCATTGTCTCTCCTACCTTTCCCCCACCTCTCCAGCACTGCAACGTGATTAAATGACTCGAGGCTGGGACGTGAGACACATTGAAACCACCGCGGTGAAGTCACCAGCTACCGCACCCCGAGTCCTCCGCCGAGGCCATACCATGGCGCAGCCTGCTGCGTCGACACGGCACGGTTCTTTCAAAATGTGGGGAAACAGCATAAAACCACGATCCTCCCGACTCACCACCCCCCCCCCCACCCCCCCCCCCCCCCCCCCCCCCCCCCCCCCCCCC
>NW_008796178.1:1979076-1984176 GCF_000699145.1 Aptenodytes forsteri
CGGCGCGGCGTGGCGTGCGGCCGCCTCTTGTCACCCGATCCGGTGCTGAGGGGTCCGGGGCGCGGGCCCTCCCGTACCGTGCTGGGGAAGGGGAGAAGTAGGGACTGCTCTACCATTTCCTTGGCAGCGTATGGAAGGGTGGGCAGGAGGCTGGTGGGCGGGAGGGCGGCGAGGGAGACGAGAGGAGATGTCAGGGTGCACCCTCGCGGGTGAGGGGATGGGAAGGCCCGAGTCCACCAGAAGGGACGTGGCTCTTCCCTGCTGCCACGTCCCGCGTGGAGCGTGGCTGGGCAGGCACGTAGGTGCTTGTTCATCCTAGGACTGCTGTGTGCGGAAGCTGCCTTCCTGTAGTTGATCCTGTGTCAGGTTAGACAGGCAGCGGTTTGCATCCTTCGAACTCGGTTATGTACGTGCCCCAAAAGACGGGAATGGAGGGCCAGAGCCATGGCAGGCTGATAGGGTGCCTGGCATCTGCTGAGCAAACATGTATGTGCACCCAGCCATAGATGACCACGGAATGTCTTGCTGACGGGATCGTAGCGGTAATCACGCATTTGGTGTATCTTAAGGTTTCTTTTGTGGACTTGTTCTGTAGCGTAGAGATTCTCACACATCTCAGACCTCAGAACAGACAGATTGGATTTGCTGTTACGTTCTTTCCCCGAAGGATGACACCTGATTTTTTACATGCTGCAAATGCTCTGCTCGATCCATGTGTCTTGTGATGGACATGTTGTACTATATAGCATATTGTAGGATTCTGAAGGCAGTAGCTTTAAGATAAGTAAATCGCACCTTACGCTATCTTACGACTATTGTATGGAGAGTAGGCACAGGTGTTTTATCCCATGAGCATAGCTCTGTGTAGGTATGGACACCAGGACCATGTTTCATTGCTGTGTAACATGTAAATTTTGTGGCGGTAAGGGCGCATCCTTGACAAACCATTGTATGTAGTTTAAAAGATTTCAGTAGGGTGGGTACGTTTTAGAAACAAATTTAATTTTCTTTTTTTTGTTATTAATTTTCTAGTTTCTAACCTTTTTTTGCAGCCCCACAGTTGCCACTGGCTGTTACAAATTCTCCCATATTAACATTTTTTTGTAAGATATTTGCTAGGAATTACAACTTAGATGTAAAAGTACATTGTGGTAGCTTTAACTCCTCTAAACAAAGGCAAATCCAGTTCTCAAAACCCAAAAAGCAGGACTATTATAATTCCATGCTTGGACTGTAAAGCATATAGTTTATGTTTTCTGTAATATGCTGTAATTAAGATATGATGAATGTGGATGAAAGTAATAGTAAAACAGTTTTTTGGCCAAGGTATCTAATTGCATGTGTGTTCTCACTTAAAGCTTTGTTTTGGCTAGGAAAGAAATCAGTCATCCATCTAGCTCAGTGCATGTGAGCTAACCAAACCTGTCTGAAACTTGCTAGGTCTCTCACTCAAGACAGACAATTTGTAGCATGTATTGGGCAAAAATGGAACTAGTACCTTTCCAGTTTAATCTGTGTGTAGAACCGTATATTTAAAGTTAGTGCTATGTATGTTTCTTTTTTAAGAAATAAAAGACTTAAAAATGAGTGTACAGGCTAGTCTACGTTTTTTACTTACATGAGAATTAGAGCTACTCTCAATTTAAACTGAGCTGAATTCTTCACTCATGGTGGTAATTCTTTGCCTGTCACATTAGGAAGGAAGATTGCAAGAAGTAATTGAAAACCTTCTCTCCTTGGAAAAACAAACACGAACGGTAAGTAGCATATGGTGTGCAACATTTATGCTGGGTTGTCCTACACACCCCCTTGTTCCACTGCATTAAATTGATGAAGGGAATTGGAGTATCAGTCTTTCTCTTTTGTTGTTCTTTTCTTTAAAAAGAAAATCAATGAGGCGAGATATAATAATTTTTTTTTCCCTTTGTGTAATAGAAGTGCAAGTGATAGAGGTCTGCAGGTTGTTTATCCCATCGCTACTATGCTGTTTGTTTGTTACAGGCATCTGACATGGTCTCCACATCCCGTATCTTAGTTGCCATAGTGAAAATGTGTTACGAAGCTAAAGACTGGGATGCTCTTAATGAAAATATTATTCTTCTATCAAAGAGAAGAAGTCAGTTAAAACAGGTGAATTTAATCCTTTGAAACAAAAAAATAAAATTATATTTGGAGCTGTATTATGTATCTGGTTCCCCCTTGTGTGTATGGACTTTCCTGACTTTGTAGCACCTGCCTGAATATATTGTAATTAGCTTCTGTTGACATTTTTTGGTAGGCATAATGAAAGCCAATAATGAAACTGATGTCTGGAATTAGTCTGTCTTCACCTGGTGCCTGAGCTCCGTGTGGTCCAGCTTGCCATTCTTGGCAACACAACTGTGACTTTTCTGCTTTCAGTGCATACCAGTGCTTTTAGATGGTAGTTCATCTTTATACTCTTCTACAGTCTGTATTGTAGACATAGTCTTAATTTTTCATGTTCATATGAGGTGTACATTAAACAGAGTTATTGCAATTTATTGTGATCAAATAAGGTGTATGCTTTACATGCTTGCTTTTGAAACTGTCATATTCTGGAATTCAGTTCTGTCTGAGAAATCGGCTATCAGGATAGCTGAAAGCACTTGCATTTAAGAAGGTACAAAGTTTATTGCACTGTGTGTTTAGTTTGACTTAATTAGAAGTTAGCAACAGGTAGTTTTAATGGCATCATTGCTTTAGGAAGAAAAAGGTTACCTGCTTTTTAATGTGCAGAAACATGAGGAGTTTGTATACAAGTAGAGTACAGTTTAGTTCTCTAACTTGGACAAACTGTGGCTGAAGACTTGGGTCATTTCAGCTGAATTTTCTTCTTGAGGAAGAAGTTTCTAGAAGTTTCATTCTGTTTTTTTTTAGAAGTAGGTATTTTAATAATAATTGTAACAGCTTTGTCAGCGTTGTTACCAGAAGAACATACTCCAATACCTGTGCTTCCCACTGAAGGATGCTAGCTCATTAGTGCCTATTTGGGAATATGCAGAGATGGAAAAGCATCAGTCAGAAATAATTACCCCTCTTCCTTCCCTTCCTCAAAAATCTACAGGTGTCCTAAAGAGAAGGGCTAGTGCACACACTGGGGAGAAGATGTACCTTCCCTTTAGCTACACAGGTCTTAGGGCAAACAGATAAGTCTTGTCAATCCATGTGAGAGTCGTGTGGATTTGGCAGAAGAGGAGTACTACTTTTCAAGAGAGAACCTCATGGGATGAATGATTTTGAATATCATTGGAAAAACTGAGAAGAAAGAAATGACAGAACAGCATCGCATTTGACTTCTAGCATCAGTCGCTAGCATCATTTTACACATTTTTATGAATAATTTTTATGAATTTTTATGATATTTTTAGCAATCATAATTATGATTAGATGTATCTTGCATGCTTTTTGCTGAGTCTCTTTAGTTTGATATGAAACTATTTAGTACTTATCTATGAGTGTTATAGTTTGAATGCATTTCAGAAATCTAAAAACACAGTATGTTTTTCTTTTCTGTTATTGTACTAGGCAGTTGCTAAAATGGTCCAGCAGTGCTGCACTTATGTTGAAGACATCACAGACTTACCAGTCAAACTGCGCTTAATTGACACGTTGCGTATGGTTACAGAAGGAAAAGTAAGATTTTGTTTTAAGACTGAATGTCTAAAAGGTAGAATAAAAATGTTCACCTTCTTTAAAAGCATAGCTTCTTAACATTATTTTTTAATCTTGTTCAAATAAGAGCAAAAGTATATTTTTAAATTAACCTGAGAAGTCAAGTAGTGTATTTCTTTCCAAAAGACTGCAAATATTTTCCAGATTTCATATTTAAATAATTTGCTGAAACACTGGTCATATTTCCATGATGTAGATATTTGGATGTATTATGAATATAATTAGTAATACATTTCAGAGTTCTAAAATGCCATTTATTTTTCACTTTTGAAAATGTTATGTATTTGTATTTGAATTTGTTAGAGAAATGGACAAGTTTAGTTTAATTTCTCCTGGGCTTAACAAGGTGTTATGTACAGTTACAGTAACCAGAAGGTGATATCAAAGCATTATACTAAGTTAATTATTTATATAATGTTCCTTTTACTTTAAGAAAATAAAAAATTCTGGATTAAGACAAATTTGTGCTAATGTTACGGCTTTTGCCTGTTAAAAGTTAGTCTAAATTGTTACTAATCAAGTATTGTTGATTTATGGATGGTTAGGAGTGAGTGAAATAATGCAAACAGTAGTACTTAGTACACATTAACCATTAAAGTCATAGCTTCGTACCTGTTTCAGTGTATTTTAGCAGACAAAATAATACTTCATTCACAGGGCACATCCTTTTATGTTTGCTTAAAGAATGGTAGACTAATTTAGACACTTTTTTTTTTTTAATATTAATTTGGTTCAAATACTTCCAGTGTGTCAACTATCCATCATATTTTATCTGTGTATGTTGTGGATAGTATCAGTATAGTGTATGGATACACAAGGAATTAATTGGTTGTACGAAAACATCAAATACATGTCTTAGTGGGGTTGTGGTCTTAGAGTTTGCACTCTTTAGAAAATTGCAATGTTTAAACTACTACTTCTGATTTCAGATATATGTGGAAATTGAACGTGCTCGCCTGACAAAGACACTTGCAACAATAAAAGAACAGAATGGTGAAGTGAAAGAGGCTGCCTCGATTCTGCAAGAATTGCAGGTAACACGCCATGTAACTCAAAATTGCGTCAGCAATAAAAATTGATTGACTGCTCTTAGATTATTGTTTAGAAACTTAATCAGGTACATCTGCAGAAATGCCTGGAATGAGATTAACTGTTATTAGTGAAAGTGTAATTCAGTTTTAACTGCTTTTGTTAGTCTCATGGTTAGGTTACGTAGAATTATTTCCCATTTGGAAAACAGATTTCAATTCTCTAGGTAGTGCATTGAGTTTAGTGGATCCTTCCGGTATAAGTGGGGGCTATAATGTCAAATTGAATAACCTTTTCTCCATTTTCACTTGCTCTGGAATAGCTGTTTTTCCTGTTGTTCTGTTTTGGTCCCCACCCCCCCGCCCCCAACAACCTCCC
>NW_008796178.1:1984361-1995959 GCF_000699145.1 Aptenodytes forsteri
TTTAATCTGACATGCCTCTCCATGTCCAAGTGTATTTGAATCCCCGTGTTTTCTGGTATCCAGTTGGATTTCATTTACATGATTCATGGAGCTGTATTAATTTTACTGTCTGATACTGTTTCAGAAACTAAAGTTGAAATACTACAACTTAATGATCCAGCTGGATCAACATGAAGGCTCCTACCTCTCCATCTGTAAGCACTACAGAGCCATTTATGATACTCCATGTATCCAGGCTGAAAGTGAAAAGTGGCAGCAGGTAAAAAAACATTGCATAAAAAATACCTGTATTTTCATGTGGCAAATACCCATTTCATTACCAGATCAATTTTCAGGCAATTAAATAGCTCATCAGTCTGTGTTCTTAGGGTTTTTTAATGGCTATATTAACAAATTCATTAGTTGAAAACAGACAAAATAAAGTTGATTTCAAATGAATATTTATAACTAACATCTTCACTATGTTGTCTTTGAAATCTTGAGAACGTCTTGTCTGTTTTATAAAAGTGCAGAAATTAGAAACAGCTGTGCAAGTGTGGTCTAAATGATGCTGTTGGGTATGCAACACAAATGTGACGTGACGTATTTGGAAAGATTTTTTTCATGTATTTATTTTAAATACTAGAATTTTAGTTAACCTGACTCAATTTAAATCTGTCACTGTGAATGAGGGTTCATTTCTGCAAGATGACATCAATTTCACCTGAACTTCTAATACGCTGGGCTTAAGCCTTTTACATGTTAAATTCTAAGCTCTGTGGGCAGTGTTTTTAATTGTTCAATTATGGCAAAAAACCCCACACTCTTTCCTCTTAAACAGGCACTGAAGAGCGTTGTTCTTTATGTTATTCTTTCACCTTATGACAATGAACAATCTGATTTGGTGCACAGAATTAGTAGTGACAAAAAGCTAGAAGAAATCCCGAAGTATAAGTAAGTATTCTTTCTAATAAACAATTCTTAGGTAAAAACCCAGTGTCTCTCTCAAACTAGCTGTGCAAGTGAAATCTGTTTACGGAGAGTGCTGTAAGCATCTCAGAATTTAATGCTGTATGAAAAATACTGCAAAGTGCAAGTTATACATTAAAATAAATGTCTCTTTATAAGAGGAAGATCTTTATTAGAAACACAGCCTGACTTGAGCTGCCCTTGGTAGCTTGAAGTATTACAGAGTATATTCACGAAGAACAATGAATATTAATGGTAATAAAATTAAAACATTTAAAATTATTTCTTCGATCTATTTAAGTATGAAATGAGCCTTATTAACACAGGGTTGTAAATCAACTTTACTAAACCATTTAGAGACCTCCTAAAACTATTTACCACCATGGAATTGATGCGATGGACTGCCCTAGTTGAAGAATACGGGAAAGAATTGAGAGAAGGATCCCTCGACAGTCCTGCAACAGATGTTTTTGGCTGTACAGAGGAAGGTGAAAAGAGATGGAAAGATTTAAAGAACAGAGTTGTGGAACATGTAAGTATGGCTGTCTCTAAGCATTAGCTATGTAAATGTGCCTCAACTAAAAATGCCTGTCGCTTCCCATATGTTAGTTACAAAAAGAAACAAAAAAGTATGTAGTAAAGCAGCAGATAAGTTGCCTTTTCCATTGTGTTACATTTTCAACGTTTTATTTGCTCGTATATCTTTATTATAGATAGGTATTGGGCACAGTTGCCAGAAAAAAGAGCATATTGCACTCAAATTGTGAGATTTAGCATTCACATTTCAATAGAGCAGAAACTTGAAAGTCTTGCTTTGTATTAAATTCATAATTAGTTGATTTCATTACTTAATAGTTTGTCATGTAGAGACTTTTATACCTTTTACAAGCAAAAGAACTGTTCACGACTCCCTCACGTACCTTATGCTGGACTGCCGTTAGAGCACTACAGCTCCTAATCCGCTTTTAACATTGACTTTTATATTTTTGCAGCCTGCTTCAATTATTTTTGCACATAACCCTCTACTCTGAACACTTTTATTCCAGAATATTAGAATAATGGCTAAATATTATACCAGAATTACAATGAAGAGAATGGCACAGCTCCTGGATCTGTCCGTTGATGTAAGTGTTGCTTTGCTTACCCTTCTTTCATAAAGGGCGTGGAAGTATATGTGTGCACGTGTTTGTGGCAAAAATGTAAGTATTCAGCAGAGTAACGTTCTCCGAGTTCTCTTTTTAGCTTAAAAAGCTCTGTAAGTGATGCCATAGATCTCATTGCATTGTTTTACAGACAATGCAGAAAGACATAGCATTGTAGAAATACTCTGCTTGGTACAAAATTCTCAGGGTTTACACTTGTGTGTTTATGAATGTTCATGGATACAGTATCTATTGTTGTATCTCTGTATTATCCTTGCAGCTCTCCTGGCTTCATCCTTAGTCTAATTCTCCTGTTTGTGTTACCAGTGCTTTCCAGCTCTTACAGGAAGAACAAAGTGTGCTATAGTGATAGACAGGGAGCATTAATGGAACTTTAGTTCATTGGGGGTTTTTTATGAGAAGTAGTGTAAAAGTCTGCTGGGAGTAATAGTATTAATCCGAATATTTGTCGCTTTACTGGCAACATGAAGACCTGAGTGTATTTTCATGCCTTTATGGGAATTAGAAAACTGTTTTTTTAATCCAGGCAGAACTCAGTTTCATGATGCATGTGCCCATAAGGCAAAAGCTGCTCTTAAAAATTCATTTATATTCAAGGTCTCATGTAAATGCTGGAGCTTCTTGTCTTGTGTTTCAGTGTTAAAAAGTTCTTGTCAATGGGTGGTTAAAACTGACTGAAGATACAGGGTAACTCACCTTTAAATGTCCCTGTTTATAGATGGTTGTACTTTGGGAACATGGGGTGGAGTAGTCTTCCTGTCATCGCCCTTTGTGTTTTCAAGAGCTTTCCAAAGAGATTCATACATCATAGCATATTGGTATTTTGAGTGCAAATGAAAAGCTTTACCCTACTGTCTTTTAATTACCCTACTGTCTTTTAATTAAATCTGCTCTTTTCCACAAACTCAGAATAAACCTTCTTCGACAGTGCTCAGTAATTCACACGGATTTTCCTATGCCTTGCTTGTCAGATGGCTTGTTCTGACATCTGTGTAGCCATGTACTCCAAAGTGTAAAAGTCTTTTGGTGTAGTCTATTAAACTTTTAATTTCATGAAACATAATCAGATACAGTTCAAAGGAAAAAAAAAAAAGTTTTTTAATACATTGTGCTAGTACCTTGCAGTGCCAACATGTGTAATATTAAAGTATTGTGCATTTTTTTAAGTACAATATTACTACAGCTGTATTTCTGTTAAGTACAAAGAAAGTCTTGTTCCCTGTGCTTTTATGCTGTTGGGGAGGAATTCTGTTTTTTTGTAGATAAAAAATTGCTATTTTCTTGACTCAGTGCTGTTTGTCTTTACAGGAATCGGAGGAGTTCCTGTCTAATCTAGTAGTTAATAAGACCATCTTTGCTAAAGTAGACAGGCTGGCAGGAATTATCAATTTTCAGAGGCCGAAGGACCCAAACAATATACTCAATGACTGGTCTCACAAGCTCAACTCACTAATGGCCCTAGTTAACAAAACCACACATCTCATTGCCAAAGAGGAGATGATACATAACCTGCAGTAAGGTGCCTCAATAATCTCAGTGCTTTTAAAGAAGGCATTAAATCTTCATAATAGAGACTATTATTACAGTGTGTATATGGTTTGTTTTCTCCCTGTCAAGCCTTCCTGGTCTAAAATTTAGAACATAATTCTGAAATTCCTGTTGACAATTAAGTTCCCTTGATTATTCATTCAGTTGTTAAATGTTTTTGCTACAATTGGTGAAAGAACATAATAAAACTGTACTGCCTGTATAATAGTAGTCTTGTGATTTCTTCTTTTCCATGTATACCTTTATCCGCCTAACACCTAATTTTGTGGTTATTTCCTTACAGGACTTTTTGAGGGTGTGATTGAGAGGATATATTTTTTGCTAAATTGGAAAAAAAAAATAAAAAAACTGTACTGCCTGTATAATAGTAGTCTTGTGATTTCTTCCATGTATACCTTTATCCGCCTAACACCTAATTTTGTGGTTATTTCCTTACAGGACTTTTTGAGGGTGTGATTGAGAGGATATACTGTAAATAATAAAATCCTACGGTTTTACAGTAGCATGCATTGAGGTAACATAATATTGTAATGTTAGGTCAAGATACTGTTTGACCAAAATTCTGGATGTTCATGCTTAAAATAACCATGTATACCTTTATCCGCCTAACACCTAATTTTGTGGTTATTTCCTTACAGGACTTTTTGAGGGTGTGATTGAGAGGATATACTGTAAATAATAAAATCCTACGGTTTTACAGTAGCATGCATTGAGGTAACATAATATTGTAATGTTAGGTCAAGATACTGTTTGACCAAAATTCTGGATGTTCATGCTTAAAATAATGGTATTTCTTGTCATTTGGGACTACAGATAGACTTTATTAATTAATTCTGAACAGACTGAGAACTCTACCTGAATCTTGTCTGCTTGGTGCAAGTCACTAATTTTCACTGTTTTGTCATTACAGTTTGTAATGGCTACAATAGCAATTATGCAATTAGCTAAGATAATATTTCAAAGCTGCTGCTTCTCATGATTTGAATGTGTTACATTCAGACAAGATGCCATCCTATTATTTGCTTTAGCCTACTTGTAATGGAGGAAAGCTGTAGGCTTCTCCCCATCTCCCTGTTCTGTTTTTTTCAGAAAGTAAAATAGTAGCATGAATAGTAGAGTAAGAATCAATGGAACTTTTATTAAATTTGCTCTGGTTTTTAGTGATTTTTAATGCTAGCCATAACTATTCTGTTCATAATTAATTGGGTAGAGACTATAATTGTAAATGATGTATTGAGATGTATATAAATCCTATCTCTTTAAAAGCACACTGAACTTCATTCAAACTAACACTTTTAGTGCAGGTAATTATACAAATACACGGTAAGTCAGGAGATCACTTTAGAGAGTGATTTTGAGTGAGGGAAGTCTGTGAAGGGACAGGAAAAGGTGGAAGCTTCTAAGCAGTGATTTGCATTTGAAATGTAGGCTTTGGACATAGCTTAAGGGAAACTTGGGAATGTCATTTCGGAGGCTTGTAACTTTATCAAGCCATACCAATCCAGCTCACTGCATTTCAGCGACAAAAAAGCAGCTGAACTATCAGCGAGGGAAGGGAGAAAGAGGAGCAGACTGTTTAGAATGCATAGAATGGTTACCGTCTAACTTCCTAATTGTTTTATAATCCCAATTGTACGAGTTGTGTAAAATTTTATCACAACCGTGTCTGAGAATGGGATGTACTGGTCTTTGCGAGGCTAGCCTTAGTAGCATGAACAAAACTGGCTGCCGCTAGGATAATGAACAAAGTAACTTCAGTTTTGACCTTGTCAATTGAAAAAAATCAATCTTTTGGAAATCGAGGCAAGAGGTATCAGAAAGGGGAAAAATGGGTCATCAGGGGAAGTGGGAACTTGCCTCTCCCTGTTCTTCTTATCATAAACCTTTTTCTGCCATTTGCAAATCTGTTGTGCAAACTTCAACACCAAGCATTTAGGCTTATGGACTCTGACACTTCTACCAGATGAGAGATACTGGACCTGTTTCCTCAGCCGACCCTCTTTTCCTTTTTATCCTAGATAATAGGATATGGAATGGCTCAGTGGTTCCATAGCCCTACTTTCTGGGGTTCTTGTGGATCCTACTGCCTCTCTGGCCTAGCTATATCCCTCTCTGCTGCCTTTGTTTGCATTTAGAGCATGAATTTGTTGGAGAGAGGAGGTGGTTTCTCTCCCCTCGCACCTACCTTTTGCTGTCAGCATTGGAAAGACCATGGAAACACTCTTACCTTTCAAGAGTCCAGGTATCTCCTTAAAACTCAATTCAGAAGGATTATAAAGGTTCACTTTTATGGTCTGTATTCATACCAAAGATCCACAATGATCAAGCTTTTTGCCTTTTGGTCCGAAATAGATTTTTGTCCTCACTGAGTTCACTTACAACACCTTCGACTTGGTTTGACGATATACAGCCCAAGGCAAACTCCCTACCTAACTCTTATCCTCAGAGTGAGATACACCTGTTGCGTACCTAGTACTTGGTGCCAGAAGCAAGAATCCCTCAGGGTTTCCCTCCCCACACATCACAAAAGAGAAGTTTTAAAACAAAATTGTAGAATTATTAGGCTGTATGGTAAGCCCAAGTGAGTGGGGAAAAAAAATCTATTCATTTAGCCTGGAGTTTTGTTTTGTTTTGTTTTTTGTTGGCAGACTGCTATTAATGAACATGAAAGAAGTGTACCTTGAGTCTCTCTGGAAAAGGTTGCCACGTTCAGGTTGCTAGGAAAAAAGACAAGTTGTAAACTATTGGTGCTCATTCATCTCAAGAATGCAGATATATGTCAGATACAACTCCTCCATGAGCAATTTAAAGGTCAACATAAAGGTATGCCAGCTTCTTAAAAAAATACACTGAGATTGAAGATCTTTGATCTTGACAAGGTGGGATCAAACCATCGCATTAATCTGAACTTTGTAGTTCCTATGTCCTCAGTGTACCCTCAACATCCCCTTATTGCTGTTTGCTTCTCAACACTCTGGTTTTGTGGATTGAAGGAAAAATGAATTAGTTTGAATATTACTTGCTCTAGAAATTGTATGTGTTTAAAGAGTCCACGCTGAAGAAATGTTATCCTTGGATAATTATGAAGTAAGATTAAAGTTGAGATCATCTGTTCATTAGAGGACTCTGGAGGAATTCCAGGGGAATTTTCATGCTGAAAAATCAAAACTTGCTACTTTTCAGCCTAATAATCAGACATTAATGGCTGCCCAGAAACAGTTTTCTTTATTGTTTAGTAAGGCTAAGAAATACTGTTGCTATCTAACCTCAGGTCTACCACTGACTTGTTTGTGGCATAGGGTAAACCACTTAACTTCTGTTAGTTTCCCATGATTGCTGTTTCTGAGGGAGTTCAAAAATTTATAAAGTCCAGTGTGCTAAGACAATAAAAACATTGCTGCTGTTACTGCAATCAATCTGGAACTTCTGTTGAATCATAGAATCGTTTAGGTTGCAAAAGACATTTAAGATCATCAAGTCCAACCGTTAACCTAGCACTGTCAAGTCCACCACTAAACCATGTCCCTGTGTGCCACATCTACATGTTAGGTATAACATTCCAGTGATTTGTAAGTGTTAATGAATCATAGATCGTTTAGGTTGCAAAAGACATTTAAGATCATCAAGTCCAACCGTTAACCTAGCACTGTCAAGTTAAACCATGTCCCTGTGTGCCACATCTACGTGTTAGGTATTAGGTATCAGTGATTTGTAAGTGTTAAAGGAATAAGGAAATAGTGCAGTATAGTTTACATATGTATTTAACCTACCCCACAGTATGCAAGTTTTCACTTTAACCTCTGGAACTTTGATAGGAGCCCGCTTACGTGAACGGCAGTGATCGCTAAATGAGAAATATCCATATGGAAATTATTGGTAAGTTATGTAACATGTTATCTCCTACCTTGTGAATTTACATGAAGAATTAATTTTTACGTGCAAGTACCGTGACAGTAAAAACAAAGTTCATAACTAGGTGAATCCCCTCCCAGGCTTGCTTTTGAGAAAGGCCTCCTGTTGGTTTGTTTCTCAGAGGTGACAACTGCTCAAGATGCCTGCTGGGATGTTAGGCTGCAGGGTCAGGGAGGCAATTCCGTGCTGAATGTATTCTGTTGTGTGCTTATTACTTTTACATGTTAATTGTAATGGTTTTTCCTGTATTCTGAAGTTAGCCGTCATGAGTGGAGCTGATTGAAAATCGTGTTTTCTGTATTGGAATTCAAGAAATGCCAGTTACCAGAAACAGGAGTGAACTTTATCATAGAATAGAAATTGATTTTCTGAATTTCCTGTGAAAGCAAAAGTCTGAGGAGAAAGGAAACAAAGCAGCAATGTAAGTTTGAAATAATTAAAATTGTTTTGTTTTGAAAATGTAGAAACCAAGCTATAGGTGTGATTCCAAGTGTGCAGCTCATGGGCGAGCCAGGACTCTAGGGCTTTTTGGCTATGAGCTCTCCATTAGCCCCGAAGCAAGTGAGGGTTTCAGAGTTGCCAACTCTTCCAGAATCTGTGCCACACCTTTCAGAGCTCTGCTCAGATCTTAGCTTCATGGCAGGGAGCCTAGTAGCCCTGAGTGGCCCCAGGTTTTCAAACTCCTGTTTTTTGGCAAGGAGCCTAGATTCTCCAAGGACCTGGGCATGGCTCCTAGCTTCATAGAATAGGGAGAAGCCCTGTGAACGGTCATAACTTACAGAATCCTGACTTAAGGGTAGGGAGACTGGACGTGTTAGTGCCTTCTGTACAGGGCTTCCTTGCAGTTACGGTCCCTGGGAGACTGGGCTTTCTAAACTTCCAGCAGGAAATTGCAATTTTCAGATCTGAAAGGTTTTGAAATCTCAAAAAATGTAAAAGTAGAATTGAATTTGGTAATACTGCATTTGTTGGAGGGTTTTTTGTTTTAATCTTACCATTATAACGAGTCCCTAGAAATATCACTGTTAGGCTTTTGAGGATCTGAGTTCTGTAAAGTCTCAAGATGCTGAGCAGAAATGCATTGTTTTTGTTCCTATCTCATGCCTCCCCATTGTGCCTTTGGCATTTCTTACATTTGCAACATATACTGTTGCTTTTCTTCTGCTCCCAGAGTCCATGTGACCAGCTGCTCCTGGGCTCCTTGGGCAGAAGAAAGAGTGTGCTGCAACCAGTGCAAAAACCCACATTCCTCAGCAGAAGCCTAGTACTGTGAGCTCTCCTCCTGTCATGAAATCCCATTAGTGAGCATAGCACATGGGGATTCCAGGAACTCAGGAAGTCTGGACAATTCTGGAAATGCAAGCCAGTAGTCAGCACACAACACAACTGTTTCTGTGCCTAGCCCCATGCCGAGTGAAGACCTGGCTTGTCTACTCGGCCTGTAGAGTTGTGAATGATGTGTTTGACTGCAGAGGTTGGAAACAAAAATTGCAGCTTCCACTGGGGTAATAGACGTCAAGGAGAGAGAGAGATCTCATGGAGTCCCTCCCACAGTAGCAGCTAATATTATAAGCTTATTTCCTTAAATTATCCTTTAATACTGTATTGAAACATGTCAATAAAAGCCACAAGAAGTCTCTTCCCATGTAGTGTTTAACTGGTTGCTAGTGGCATACTCTGCCTTCTGTGCTGTTACAATAGAAATGGCTCTGAAACCAAATTTTAGTTATATTAAGGCCCTTTGGATTTGGAATCTCATCCTTTAGGCCAGCTGCTGTACGATTTGCACTTTGAGCAGAATTTCCAAGGTTAATGAGTGCTTGTAGCCCAAATTTGGTTTGGACCAACAGTCCTCATCTTTCTATCTGGTAAAAAAGACTATGAAAGAGATTGGAGGGGGCACCACATGGAAATAATACAGTTATTCCAATCTTGCAGGCTCAGTGACAGTACTTGAACCAAACAGTCCTTGGCAGCCAGCCCCATCTCAGAGCTGCTGGCTCCCTCTGTAGCCTCTGGCACGTCCACTTAGGGTTTATGCAATACAATTAGCCAGTCTACAAAATAGAGTAAAACCTACTTCATATGGGGGCTAAGAGGTTTAATTTAAGTAAGAAGATCATAAAAAGCAGTGGGTGTAAGGGCACAGTCTCCATATTGTGTTTTATACACAGCACTTTTTCTGAGATGGGGGTTCCCCTGCTTTCCCCAGCTCCTTTCCGGGCTGTTTCTACAGCACTGAGTTGCCATCTTTTTACAGCAGTCTTTGCCTTTCAGTACTTTTAATCTAAGACCTTTAAAACAACAGAGACAGATAGCAATAAAAATGGTGTCTGTCACCGAACAAATCCTTCCCCGTGTAACTCAGTCACCAGCCACACAATTTTTTTCCTAGCACAGTATAAAGAAATACCATCAGAACAAATGGACTCAAAAGTTAATGACAGCTTATGTGAAAAATAAACCCAGCAAATTTGTCTCACCCCAAACTGGACTCCAGAGGATATATGCGTATTTTTAAATATACGCATACATACAAAACTAATTCTATTTTCCACTGCTTTTTTTTTTTTAAATTATCATTTATTTTAAAGAAAACCTTCCTTGCATTTTGTAACAGAAAAATTTATCAGTAACCCAAAAGCTCACTAGGAACCAAATACAACCAACCTCCACCATAAAAGGACTAATTCCACTTCAACAGCCTGGACTAAATGAGACACAAAGTTAGTTAGATCCTAAACATGGTTTCACCTTTATCTGATTCACCGTAACTGCCCCATTCCTTGCACAGTGCCCATGGAAAACACTTGGAGTCACAGCATGCCCTTTAGGGTCACTGGGGATGGCGTCCGAGGCGGGCAGCTGGGGACCAACGGAGACGGCCTACGGCAGGCTCCACAGGAGTGTTTTTGTCCTCCTGAAATGGCGTCTGCTGGCTTGAGGCTGGGACCAACACACTCCCCTCAGGCATGGCCTCTGGTAAGACACTGAAACAGCTACCTATACTCCCAGCAGTATTTATAAAGTTGAATTAAAAAGTGGACTGATTTAAGTCTGGGGCTGCAAATGCAAAGGATTTCTTTAAGTTTATTTCCTTCTGCATTTACATTTTCACAAGGAGCGCTCTCTTTATAAATGCATTACTGATGAATATTGAAAATATTCTTGGGCACAAGTATCTTCTTGCAGTGGCAATGCATCAGAGGCTTGGCTGGTGGTTATTCTTCAAAGAGTTAGGAGGCATTAAATGTAAATTTAAATATAAATGTATTTAGGAAAATCCAATACTAAAATGATCTGGATCTTATAATTATTTTAATTAAAAGTAGAAGGGAAAGTTTTTAAAAAACACTGGAATCCTGTTTTGTTGATAACCTTTATTAAGATCCTGAAGTAAGCTGCTTTCCCCCAATTTCTTGTCCGCTTTGCCCTAAAGCAGAATGGCCGATGTGCTGGGAGGGGCACCCATCCATGGCAGCTGAGCCAGTAACGCCTTGAAAAAGCCAGTTTGCAAAACAGCGTAGGTATTAAGAATTGATTACCAAACATTTTGAAAACACAGCTAACAGGGACGATTACTCCGTGAAAATAAAACTGTTATGCAAAGCAGTTTCTGGGATTCATGCGCAGCCAGAAACGCATTACCAACAGTCCTTCAGCAAAGGCGGACGGGGGTTTTTACAGCACGATGTGCAACGTGAGCTGTTCGATCACCTGGCTGCAGCCTTCGCACACGGACCCAGGTTTCTGCGAGTTTCTGTAAGGGCAGTAACTTTAAAAAAAAAAAGAAAAGAACATCGAACCACCACAACAGTAGAATAACCGCGAGGAAAACCCCAACGTTTTCAGCACAGGTGGACGTCGTCTCGCAGGTTACCGGGCGGGACCTCCCCCACGCGTGTGCGCACCTCACACCCTGCGTGAAGGGGGACGGTCCGCGCCGGCTCCGCGGGCGCGCAGCGCGTCTCCCCGCGGCGGGCAGGGCTCCGCCAGCGCCCCTCGGGCTTGGCAGCGGCTGGCCGCG
>NW_008796178.1:1996617-2086153 GCF_000699145.1 Aptenodytes forsteri
GCAGCGGGGGCAAGCGGAGGGGCCAGCCTGGAGAGCCGGAGATGCCTTGCACAACCTCGGCTTCCCCTGGCTCCGGGGGTGCTCCGTCAGGGAGGAAAGTGGGGGGGTGTAGAGGGGTGCGAGTCAGCTTTGTTTTTGTACCGGGCGGGGCGGGAGGGAACGGCTAGCGACAGCCAGGAAATAACAATAATAAAATGGAAGTAAAAAAATGGTTTAGGTAGGGTTTGTTAAAGGATGGAAAAATAAATTGAAAGAATTTAACAGCTGTTGTAAAATTAACCCTCGCAGCAATGAAGGCTTGGCAGATAAGCTTATTTTTTTGTTTTCTGCAGGAAGGCTTTGTCAGGGCCGAGTGGCTAGAAGTTGGGAGGTCTAACACAGATTCCGAGATCACCTTTTATACAATGCAACGGTTGTGAAACTGAAAATAGGAGAGTTTATACTGCAGGTTGCGATACAGTCCTCCCAACAGAGACGATACAAACATTTTTTTTTTTTTTTAGGGCAAATCCCCAGGTAGGGGAAGCATATATGTTACCCCTCCTGGGGTGGGTCATGTCCTTTTATTAATTTCCAAATGAGTGAAGTTGTTTGGCTTCAGTGTGTTGTTAGTCAAACTGTTGTTGTTTGATTATAGTAACATGATTAAACATATCATTGATGGAAATTAAGAAATAACTGCAGGGAAACAGTTGCAAGACTGCTTTCCGATTAATGACAAAATGAGTAAGAGGTACAAGGTAATAGGATTTTTGCATTATCGGGGTACAGTGAGCTTGAGATGAAGTTTTAAAATTACATAATACATTTTGCTTTTCATTGAAGAAATAAAATAATTCAGTTGTAAGACACAAAAATGTCTTAAAAATGAATATACCCATTGACAGTTGAGTGCATCATGGCTAGTCTTGTTGGGATGGTTTGAATTGTTGGGGTCTTCTAATGTTGTTGTTTTTAATAAATAGTGTAGTTGAAACAAGGCAAAGGATAAAATATCTCCTGCCCCATATTTACATATTTTAAGAAAAGGCACATTCCTTTGTAAAAATGAAAATACAACCAAATTAAATGAAGTGATATTTGGCAAGTTTGCATTATTTTCCAAGACTGATGGGTAGAACGTGGAGGTTTTAAAATGACGTGTTTTAAATTTAATTGTTTCAGTACTTTTGAGTCATAGCAGATCATGAATGAAAACTCTGTTTTTTTTTAAATGGCAAAGCTTGTTTGATTGGGACAGTCGTGAGATGCTGGGCAGCTTGCGTGTCCTCTGTAGTGAGGAGCTGATTTTGAACGTGCAGTTGAAACTTAGATGGTGGGAGAGTGTACAAGTGACCACTACGTTCTCTCCTCGGGATGCAAACCGAGGGATTCGCTCTTAGATGAATCAGACTTTAGTAGGCTTAGCTTTTACAGCGCAGAAATGGTGAGTGGCAAAAGCTGAGTTAAGCTTTTTTCGTTGAACTTTAATTAGCAGAACAGCTTTTCTTTACTGGTAAGTGAAGGAAATTTTATGTGTTATTACTGATAAAATTGAGTTCTCTTTGTAATTTGTTATGAAAGCGGAAATTACTTTTTTTTTCCTAGCTGAAATCACATTTCTATTCTCGCTCCTCACCTCCATGAATTTTTTTGACTTACGAAACATACAGAGTGTTTATTTGCCCTCCTTTTATTCATACAGACCCTGTGCCTTTTTAAGTGAGCCAGATGAACTTTTCTATGAAAGAGGCCTCTTAAAGCGATGGTTATAGGACTTGAAAGGTTGTAATAGCTGGGTTTTTTTTTGTTTTTTTTCTGTTCTCTCCCTCCCGTCCCCTTCCCCTGCAGACTAAAAATTAGAGGGAGATGTGGAAGCAGCGCCTTAATCTGTAATTTGTCCCAGTTCTGCTTCTTGATCTGTCATGGAGGATCCTTTCCCTTTGTGAAATCTCATTGATTTCAGAGAAGTTGCTCCTGGGCGTTGGGATCTGTATGAGTAGATCTGGTTGCAGGAGAAGGGCTGTAGTTTGGAGAGAACTTCTGCTCGAAGGTTAGCTTCATGGAGAAATTCCCATCTTGAAAAATGGAAGTAACAGTGTCTAGAAGGTTTGAAGAGGTAGTATTTCCAAGTGGATAGGGTACAGGCCTAGTGCTTGAGAGATCTGGACAGCCTGATGCGAATCACTTCACCTGTTTATGCTTCCTTTTGAAGGAATTTAAAATAGGAATAGTGAATCTTACCAACTCGTAAAGAGTCTTGACGCCTGTGGATGAACGTAGGCTATGTAAGAGCTAGGCAATATTATTACTAATGTTTTCCAGCTCTGTTAATTTAGTAGTCTGATGAAATATTTTCTCCATCATTGGCAATTATTTTTGTTACTAAAATCCCCTTTGCAATTATAGCTGGATATTCTTTCTGACTTTCGGTGTGTTTTTTTTTTTTTTCTTTTTCTTTTTCTTCATTGTTTACTACCATCTTACATTTGCTGCTGCAATTTTTACTAGGTGTTTTCATTTTAGTAATGGCAGAAGCAATTGCTGGAGCAATTCAGATTATTAGCTGAAAGCCCTTGAATCTTTCACCTCACTGGCGTTCCCTCCTGAGGTCAGTGGTACCTAGATAGGTCTGGCAGCAGGATTGAAATCTAAATTAGAAAAGTCTTTTGTAATAATTTAAATCCTGTCCCCTGTGTACAGCCTGAATAACTAGGGAAGGCCATGGGAGCTGGCTTGGAGAATGAGAAGGAAGGATGGTGTCATTCTTCTCTAGCTCAGGGATAGAGCTGTTGGACAGCTGGCATTCCCCCTGCCTTGGGGATCAGTAGGCCAAGAATCCTAGTAAACGTGAATCCTGTCCTTATTTTTTTCCTAGTGTTGTTAAAGGCTTCCTCCTGGAAGCAGATCCCCAGTGTTCCTCTCTGTGCAAGGTCGCTAGTGGCTCGTTGTGGGGGAGAAAATAGCAAATTTTGTATTCCCGATCTTCCCTCCTGCTCACCTATTATAGCTATTTAATAATTTCTCACTTCTTCTGTTGAGGTCCTAAAGCAAGATCCCATTATCACTACATGGTATACATATTTTTCCCCTTTAAATGGAAGTATTGTGGGTAGATGATCAGAACAAACAAGACCTTCCTTTTTTGTTCTTGTTTGTCTTGCTATTTCTTCTGTGGCCTTTGGCGGTAGTCAGCACTTGTGTTTATGTATATCAATGGCATACGTTTAAAGACATTGTACTTCATATGTTTGATTTCTTGCTCCCTTTGGTAGACTTCTGTGATTCCTTCTTCCTTGCTGAAAGAAGAATGACAGAGAGAATATTGAAAAAGAGACTGCTTTTTCAAAAGTTTGCACGCAGCACTGGTGTGGAATTAAAAAAAAAAAAGAAGGAATGCTTGGTCTTCTGGAGATTTTTGACTGGGAAAGGAAACACTTGTTTTTTCCTAGTATTTATTTTGAGGGGGGGAGGAAGACAATAACTAAATTTCATAGACAGTGAAATTAGGAGTCTGCAAGGTCAGACTGCTCTACAGAAACAGGCCAGCTTCTGGTGATTTTATTTTGATGGTATTGATATGTAACTCGAGTTCCTTATTCAAAACCAGTCTTGCTTACTGAGCTTTCATCTGCTCTTCACACAAATGTTTACAACGTGAGGCTTCAACCAGAAGCAATCAGTCATATCTGAGAAACACAGAAAAGTGAATATTACTGTAGGAAAAGAAGTGCTTAGGAATTTAAGCAGGGAGATCGTAATTACCCATGGGTGAGAATTTGTTTTTCGGTTGCATTTCCATTGCACTGCTAGTTGAAGTTAAAGGATACTTAATGTGGCTATAAATTAATATCTAAATATTTCTCTGCAATTTTATATGCAAATTGATTGTCATAAATTTAATAGAAATGCACTGGTTATGTACCCAGTCTTTTCTCAGAGTCCTCCAAAATACCAAATTGCAGACTTATGACAGGAAAGCCAGATAAGAAATCATGGATTTCAATCTTTTTCCTTCTTAAATGTGATTTTACTACACTGAGAGGTTCCATTTCATGACTAAAAAGTTTGAGTGGTTACTATGGCCCCATCCTACTTCTGAATAAGTACAAACTATCAAATTTTCTAAGTGGCGTGGAATCTTTGTCAGATGTTAGAAGACTCGTACTTTAGCAAGAAGGTAATTTAGAATTAACAACACTGAACTATATAGCTTTTCCAAGAAGCAGTAGGTACACAGTGCTGCTGAGTTGGTAGCAAGAGTTTTTGTAAGTGATTTTATGTGAAGAGATGTTTTGGAGATGTTACTGTAAACTGTTGTGCGATTTGTTTCTTTTAGTCTCAGGAAGTACCACTTGCACGAAGAATGATGTGACTGAGGTGGATGTTTTTAATCCTTGGCTTATATGTGGTCTGGGGAAGTACATTTCATGATCCCTCCTGTTTGTAAGCAGTAGAAGGCTAATGATTCTCAGAGCTGTAATGACTAAGCACTGGAAGAAAAAGAATAGTAGAATTATGTTAGGTATGAAATTTTGAATGTTGGAGTGGCAGGAAGTGAAGGGCAGAAATGTGAGCAGTGTGTGGATTTGTCTGAGCTGGTTTTATGGTAGTTAGAGTAAGTGTTGTTTAGAAATGATCTTTCAGTCTATGACATAATTTCACAGTGGTTTTTTTTTTTTCATAGTTATATATAGCAAAAATACTGTATTCATCAAACCACTAAAAATTACACTGCTTAAATATGCTTAGAAGATCTTTCAGAGCCCTCCACACCCCATGGCAAAAGGGAGATACGTAACATAACAAGAGTTGTTTTTGAGAATCTTGGTTGTTAGTAATGCGGCAAGAGTGTTTAATTTGCTGGAAAATATTTAGTGGTTCAGCAGACCAAGAAAGTAGCAAATCTTTGTGGACATAATAAATGGAGAATGCCACAAATGACAAGCATAGTGGTTTTGGCAGCATATAAAATAATGCTTCTTCCTTATATATCTTCTTATTTAATGTAAGATAATCTGTATTTTTGTAAGTGATAATTTCATTTTGTCCTGGGATAATTTTGGGGGGATGGAGACAGGCAGTGTGCTTCTGTTCCCAAGTAATGTTCCTTTGCTACTCTCAACTAAATTCCCCATCCGCTAGCTGGGATTCCCAAATACTGTTGACCAGCCACGATAGCTGCCTTGCATCTGATCCTCTGCCACCTCGGGAGCCAGAATTTGTCGGGCTTTTCTCATTGTCTATACAGGGAGGTCGTTAAGGGGAATGTTGTTTTAGCATAATTCTGAATCTGCGCTAACGTGGTGTTGTAGCTGAGTGCTGTGGGTATTTTATTGAAGTGATGTTTTTGATTATAGTTGTTTGTGCTGATGGTTTTGAGGTAACTGTACTCTCGCCATATCTTAAGACACTCACACATTTGGAATGGTGCAGGACATTTGTTTTGTCGTTTGAACTGACTGATATTACTTGGCTGTAGTTTTGTTTCTATTTGTTTGGCTAGGCTAGACACTGCTTTTCTTCTTCCGAAGTTCTGTCAGAATTATGCCATTAACCACAGTAGGATCGTTACTCATTCCTGCTGATGTCTGTTTTTTGAGTGGGGTTTAAAATACGTGACTGAATCTCTAATGTTCATTTCAAAAAGAATAAGTAGGGTGAATGCCATTGGGGAACTTGTGGTGTTTTGGATACAAGTTATGGTGTTGCCCATAGGGTTTGTTGTGCGAGGAGAACTTGGGAATCCATATTCTATTCTCAAGAGAGGTCTAAAAATTGAACCTGTTGGTAGTATCATGTTTGTGCATTTGAGGAGAGGAAACAGGAACGTTATAAAAGCATTATCTGGATGCAGAAGGGTTAATATCATTAAAATACAGTTAGAAGACAACTCCCCAAATCGGGCTTAGCTATATTATGTCAAACTATTTGAAGCAGTCATATAAAAATGAATTTCAAAGGTTATTTACAATAAAGATAGCCATTTTTAGTGATGGAGGTTAGATATTGCTTTGAACTTTCAAACAGCACACAAAAATATCATATGCAGTTACATAATAGGTATGGTTTTGGGAAAGATGTGTTTGGAGTATCTGTGGGTGGCATGACTGTGTTATTAAATCTGTTATGGTAGGACCCTTTTGTGCTAAGCACTGTATAAATGCATAACAAAAAACTCAATCACAGTATTATTTGCTACTATAATAAATTTAAGTTCATTATAATGCTGCAATGAAGACTGAGGTATATTGAAAGAAAATTTTCCTGTTTTGTGTCACAACTTTCTGGCTTATTTCTGTATTCAGTTTGTGAACTGTGCACTGTAACCGCAATATAACTGATATTCAGCGTGAAGATTTTTACATTCTTTTGCCTCTTGAATGGATTAAGAGTGATTCACATTTTGTGTCTCAAGCAAAAAATTAACTTGGGGCTTTTTTTTTTCATCCAACTTTACTGTAAAACTGTAACCGCAATATAACTGATATTCAGCGTGAAGATTTTTACATTCTTTTGCCTCTTGAATGGATTAAGAAGAGTGATTCTTTTGTGTCTCAAGCAAAAAATTAACTTGGGGCTTTTTTTTTTCATCCAACTTTACTGTAAAACTGTTGTAGCGTCTGCATTTGCACTAATGATCAACGCTGTGTTCTTCAGATAGATCTCCTAGTCATAGGGGTGTGCTGTTTTGCAATACTGGGGCATGTCAAGAGTGGAGAAAGTTCTTGTATGAAAATTAAAGTTTGACATTTGAGGAAAGACTGTTTCAGCATCACTATAATACCCCTGTCAAGAAGAGAAAACTTGGATTGAACCACTGAGCTTTGGAGTTTGCACAGGGTTTTCCAAAAGGGGATATGCTGTGATAAATAATTTCCTAATTTTAAAAATACTTTTATTGCTGAAATGCAAATACAGCTGTATTAGAGGAAGCTGCGAATTGAACACAAGACTGAAAGTTAGGAACTACTAATTTTGATTCTGTCTCTGAGACTGATTAAATTGGTGAACTTTGGCAAATGAACTGTGGTCAAATGCTCTCTGAAGATGGTGCTGTATGAGTGGCAAGTTCAGTGAGTGTCGTGGAAAACTGTGACATATGTTTTACATTGAAACTTCTGAAACACATTTGTAAATATCCTGATATGTGTTTTGTGTTGAAATGATGCTTGGGAATCTTCTTTGACTCCCCTTTGTGTTCCTTGGGAACACAGTTTTGTACTTGCTTGGCATTTTGAAAATTAGGTTACAGATGTTTAGTCACATGTACACAGACGTACCTATATATCATACAGCAGACATTTCTCAAAAAGGACTTTTGGCGATATCTTATGACTCAGTGGAGAAGAATAGTGGTAATTGCATGACTATGTATTTCCTTAAGATTAATGGTGTTCACTTTTTTGGTCAAAATTATTACTAAACATTATAATGTGAAATGTGCAGAGACACTCAGGAACAAGGCCGTGTTCTGTTATTCAAGTGTTTAAAATAGAGGTTCTGCCACAAGTAGGTTATAGTTTTAAATGTTGTGGATCATGATGTTTAAACAGCTTTTAGAATATGAATACTGTATTCTTCTGCAAAGTGTGTTTGAGTTTGAGACTTGTAGGTTGCTGCTGCTCCATGGAGAGCTGGCTGGTCATGTAGTGCTGATTTTTCCCTTTGTTTTTCTCTGGCAAATTTCATTAAGAGAAGCAAAGATTAAATTACTTTTCTAATGCATTTTTTTAAAGTAAGTAATTGGTGATGTTGTTATGGGGATAAAATGGTAACCATGGGACAATATATCAATTAAAATGCCCTCATCTTGGATAAGTGTGAGAAACTACTCTCAAAAAGCAGTAAGAACATACAGGTATATGGAATACAAACTGCTGCTGTTAACTGGTTATTATGAAAGGTTGTTTACGTGAAGATTTTTACGTGAAGAAGCCAAAAGAACTTTAGGTGGGGCAGAAGCACCACCTATTATTATGTTACCTGATGCTTACTATGACATACACCTCATTTCAGTTGGTTATTACTTGCCAAATTTTAATTATTTGGGTTGAAATTTCCCATGGTGGGTGTCTATCCCAGGCTGACTTTTTGGGTGCTGTGGAGGGAGTGAAGGGTTCTGCCAACACAATTCAGTCTTTTCTAAAAATTGGGCAAAAAATATATTCTTTTGTTCACAATAAAATAATAAAAAAAAAAAATCTAATGTCCTATAGTGCTGCTTTGTAAAAAGTTGAGATGTGGTATAGTATGATGATTCTGCCAAGGATATACTTGTTATCAACCCTGTGAATAATCTGCTCAGCGTTGGTCAAATTAGCATTTAGTACAAAACTAAAAGATCATCCCTGCAGTGAATATACTTCAGCCTGAGCTAAATGGGATTTCCGTACGGTTTGAAGGCTAGGGCTTCTGCATTCCTCTCTGCTATGATTTTGGACAAAAATGAGATCACAGAGAATTCCCCTTCTGTACTCCCAATAGCCAGTTCCTCTTTCCTACCAGCTCTACCTTCATGCAGCACGGAGGAAGCAGCAACTGGATTTAAACAACGTGCAAAATGCAGATTTTCGCAGAATATGTAGAATAAATGTGGGGGTGGCTGAACAAAAAGACTGAGATTGAAAAATATTAGTGTTAGAAAGAAAGAAATAGAAGGGAGGCTCTACTGTGTGGGTACATATAATTTATTTTATAATGCTAATACAGTTGTTTGTTGGAATACAGTTTCACTATTTGCATAAATTAGAAAGTGTTTAATAAATGGAGTAGAGAATAGCAAAAAAAAAAAAAAGGCAAATCATACTTAAGCCCTATCTTTGCTACACTTAATTTTCTGTATTTCTAATGAATGCTTCCATGTTGTGATGTAGAGAAATGCTGAATAATCATAAGTCACTCTGCAGACACTGGGTATTCTGCTTTGATCATATAAAGGGCTATATAGTACAGGGCAGAGCATAATGGGGGAAAAATCACTTTTAGTTGTCTTAAGCCGAATATAAGTAGTTTATAGAAACTTTTGGCTTTAAATGTGTTTTAATGTCTTAATTCTTTGTAAAATGGGAATAAAGTCAGAAGGATAAAGATATTTTCTTAATATTTGTGAAGTGTTCGGTCACAATATTTGTAAGCATTATTGAAAAGTTAATGAAAACATTAAAATGCAGTCTTGAGAATCAGATTTGAATAGCATGCAGTAAATAAGGCCTTAGACCCTCTGCTGGAGTATTTAACTAGATGTCCATTAAGCAGGCAGCCTCTGTTCTGCCTGCTCATTCTGCCAGGTAGCCCTTGGAAAATGTAGTGTGTGACTAATACAGTTAAAGGCTGTATCATAATGCAGACACACAGGAGGGCCAACATAAGCTTGTACAGATACTTTTGTCATTAAACAACCTTTGAGTATTGGACTTTACAACCTAATATTTGTACTGTAACTTTAATGAATGAAATATGTATATATATTTGCTTTGTGTAACTAGGAATCTTGTATCTGTCAGTTATGGATGGCTTTCAGACAAAGCGAGTACACGCCAGGTAGATGCTGTGCTTTGACTTGCCATGTATTTTACTTAGTTTCATCAAGATAGGTAATGTTTTCAGACAGCTGTGTGAAAAAGGATCATTTTAAAGGCAGGAGATGAAGATATTAGGGATGCTTATGTGGTGGATGGAGTGGTTATAAGTGCTGAGGCCATGAGTTATTTTCAGAATTTGAGCCAAAGATAGCCAGTTTGTCCGTATGTAAATGTTGCTGCCACTGGCTATATAGATTGTCCTTTCTGCTGCTATTTCCAAAATGAAACCAAAAGAGATTAGTAAAGGTAATAAAGTTTTAATAATCACTTAATAAATTGTCTGTACTGAAATCATAACTGGCACACAATAAAATCTAACTTGTTAACTATCTGTGGTGTATGTAAAGTGATATAAAGAACACAGAGGATCCAGATGTGGAAGGCATTTGCTCTTAATCTCAATTGCTGCTATATTTTTGTTACTATTGTTATGTGAATGGTAAACCACCCACAGGCACTTGTTCCTTTTTCAGTAAATGTGGATGTGTTTATTCTATACACTAAGTTTACAGGATCAGACTCAAGGCTCCATTTACGTGGCTGGAGATCACTTGTCCTCCTAATTTGTGGTCCTCTCTTTGATTTTCAACGTGGAAGGATAATCTAAGTATTTAATGGTAGGAGGCATCATGAACCCCTTAATTCCTTTTTTTTCCCTTCCCAAAATCAAGTGTGTTATGTTCTTTAGAGGCCATGTAGCAGAAGTTCTTGCTGCTATTATGCTATATAATAAAATCTTGAAATATGTTTTCCTCATTCTGTATGCTCCATTTCAGATTTAACATCATTTTTGGAATTTAAAGTAGGGTCATTTTGCCTGGAGTTGTACAACATTAACCAGAGTAATTCAGTTATTTCAGAAAACTGATTAGATTGTCCTCTCTCCAGGGTGGAGACTTTTGTATTTGTTCTGTAAGGTGTGCAGTACATTTCTGAGCACTGCGTATAACGAATATTACTGACTTCAGCCATAACTGCAATAAATGAGTGCATAAGATCTCTGCTATTATATTTTTCTTAAAATAAAAAAAAGCAAAAGCACCTTTCATATTATTCTTTTCTGCACCCTGCGCCTGAAAGATGTGCCATCCTTTTTCTCTCTGTTAAGTCTTTCACATTGGTATAGTGCACTGTTGTTATCTACTCTCATTTTATTAAATGATTTCTGAGTGTGGGATTATTTATGATGTGTATGTCATGACACTAGGAAAGTGCATTTTTTCTGTGCGTGTCTGTAAGTGGCTTCTGTATTTTGTGCAGCTGTATTTTATTCCTTCCTGGAGGCTTGAATAAAATGCTTTTTTGTCTTAAGGCAAAGATAAGTTTATTTTATCACTATAGGTAAGGAAAATAAATACATAATTTTATTTTACTAATCTAAAGGTACTTGAGTGGTGTTTTGGAGTACTACAAAACAATTACCTAACATTATCTAGAGGTGCAAACATGCCTTAAGATGGGATCTCTAGAAATGCCAGAGCAACTGTATAATATGACTTAACAGTAGATAGATGTATTGTTCCCTATTTTAGTATGTGGACTGACAAATGCAGTTTGTTTGCAGTGTCTTGATAGTTGAATTTCAGTGACCCATCATTTTTAACTATAATGTTTGCATGTTCGCAGTACTACACAGTAAAAATGTTAGCTATACGCAGTGTATTGTAATTAATCCAGATTAGTAAATGAACCCAGATCTTTCCATACCTGTGTAAATTAAAGTATCTTGTCAGTCTTTTCCTGATAATTTTGAGGGAGAGGGAACTAGAAGACTCTTCAGTCACAGGGATTGTGTCCATACCAACTTTCTGACTTCCCAAATATTACTTTTCTGTATTATGGAAACAACAAATTTTTGAGGCCTTCATATGTGAATTGCTTACATCTCAATTTTACCAGTAACGAATTTCAAAAACTATGTGATGTGTACTGCTAGTGTCTATGGTCTAAAAAGTTTGGAAACTCTGCTTTAGTGAAACCTGGAAACTAATGGATGGAACCTTGAGCAGTTAAAAGCCATAAACTGCATTCATTAGCTTATCATTATGGGCAAGAAAAATAAGATTTTTCTTTTACTGATGAGTGATATTTTGGTACAGTGCTATCTCTCTCGCTGGGTAAATGGCAGCACATGGCAGTAATTGATGAGGTAACTGACCTCTTGGTATCAATAGAGGCTGAATTATAACTTCTTTCCCTGGGTGGACTTAAAAATCTGGGTCTGTTATCTGTCTCTTTACACATTTTTCATAAAACTTGCAGCATCTTCGAGACCCTTTAGACTTCTGTGAATTCAGTTCAAATTGACTTGAAGTTCAAAAGTTACTGGGGAAGGACAGAGCAACCATTCTCAAAAATAAATGTAGTAGATATCTTCTTGCCTCTTAAATGGAATTGCTGAGAAGTTGTGATAAAACAGCTGTCTCTTCTTGATGTATTACCTGAATTTATTACAAGTTTAAAACTTCTGTCCAGTTTGGTGGCCAGCCTTTCCAATTTGCTGGGCCAAAAAATCACAAAGGGTTAGGAAACACAGCGTGGTCACTGCACACATTTCCTTAGAGAGGGGCAGGATGAGTTGAATTCCTGCCCTGCTTTCCCTGAGCCTGTGCCAGCTTGACCGCAATAGGCAATGGAATGGCAAACCCTTCTTCTCCTCTCCTTTCCTGCAATACAGTGGGCTCTTAACAGGAGGACACAGCTGAATAGCTTTGGCAAGGAATATTTGGGTGCTTATTTCTCACAGCAGAACTGTTTGAAGGGTTATGGATCGTAATGGGAGGCAGCTGGAGAGGCTCTTCCCACTGCATGTTCCCCGTGGCAATGGGTCTCATTCATTTGCTTCAGTTTGCGAATCCCAGGATGTGGCTCTTGAAGTACATTTAATTGACAGTAAATTCCTACCAGTCCCTCTGTAGGACTGTGAATTGAACATCATTGCTTTAGCATAAATCTTTACAAGAGATGTTAATGTCTGGTTAAAATATGCAAATATTTACTGACTTGTCTACTGTTTGTCAGCTTGGCATGCGAGACCTTGGATCTGATCCTTCTGTCTTGGCAGACATTGGGAATTTTGCCAATAACATTAATAGGAACAGCATTGTGCCCTCTAATCTGTTTGTTTCTGAAGTACAGCAAGAGTTATCTGACTAGATACTTTACAGTGAATTGAAAAAGCATCTGTCTGAAAATTTTTGGGAACTGTCACATGCTTTAACTTACCATTATCTTAATGTATGGACCTTTTGGTTCTATAAAATACATTGGTAAGCTGTGAAACATGAAAGTGCACAGTCATGAGTTAAGCTGCTGTGAAACACTAAAATTTTAGTTCACGATGTTCTCTCCTCCTACACTGATTTTTAGTTTGAAGTTGGACTCATCAGACTGTGGAGTGATTCTTCAAAAGCCTCCTGTGCACCCAGCAGGCGTAGTGTTTACTTGAAAATAAATGACTGTGTAGATCACGTTGTTTATCGCTCATCCTCCTCAAACTGTCCCTTCTGCCTTTCCCAGCCCCCTCTGCAGTGCTGGAGGGGAAATGTGCAGTTTTATTTGGAGATTAGATTTTAGTTACTGTTTTCATGTTTGTTTACAAAATCCCTTTGGACAGAAGGCGAAATACTCATTAGGAATATTGAGCCTGAAAACCATTAGTTGTAGGGGGAAAAAAAAAAAAATCCCCCACAGTTCATTGAAAAAAACACCAAGGTTTAAGTTACACCAGTTAGAACTACCCAGATCTTTTAAATGATATTTTGTGGAAGCTAAGCTGAGCACAACTTGGCCTTCAAAGAAATGTAAGATCAGTAAGTTTTCTTCTACTTAAAGGCAGGAGTTTTTTTGAGGTACAAAGTATAATGCCAGGATTAGAGTTTTGGATTAGCTGGTGAGGAAGAGTTGTGTAAACTTCTGTCTGTGCTCTAGTCAATGTGATGCTTACTGTGTACTGTGTTTAAATATTCTACTTGAGTGCATAAATCGGGAGCCTTTCTGTAGGTAGCGGTGCTGCTGTGAGATGATTCAAAGCTAAGAAATGCTTTGAATTGACCACTGATAATAAAGGCTCTGTTGATAAGACATTGTGCCTGTATTTCTAAGGTAGGTCCACCTATTTTAGATGTGTAACTTTAGATAGTGGGAACATGCCTGTTTACTGTTTCTGCAAAATTTTGAAATTTTGCAGAAACCGTAAACTTTGCTATTAGAATAAATTGTTACTCAAATTTGCATTTAGAACTCTTCTAGCATGCGGTTCTCCAGGCCATTTTGAGAAAATGCATAATCCTGACATTTGTTCTGTTACATGCTTACTATTTTAATCTCAATTTTACAGACAGAAAAAGTGGAGTGTGTAAGTAATTTGCTCAATTTTGCAAAGAGAGTTAGGAATATAGTGCAGACCTTGTGACACTTTAGCTTTCAATTTGAATCTGTAATAATTTCTACTTTTGGAATGAATGTAGAAATTCCAGTTTTACATTTGAAATTTTTGAAAATAAACATTTATAGAACTCAAAATAAATTTCCTTTGACAAGTGTCTCCATTCCTTGGCTGTTAAAATATTAACTGTTCTGAAATAATTTTCAACATGGGTAGGTCAGGTACTATAATAGATTAGATTTTAAGAAAGCATGGTTGTAATTCACATTCATGTAATCTAGTCTCAGTTGCTAATTTAGGCACAGCTCAGGGGACCAAAATTACGAGCACAGGTTTTTAAAGAGTCAGCAGGAAGAGCTGCTGAGCTCCAAGGAACAGTTAGAGCACCTGGGTTGGAGTCTGAAGTAGATGGTGCAAATACCCAATAAATGTGCATGTTTGTGTCAGCATGTGTGAATATAAATGGAATTGAAATGAAATCTGAGAGCCTGAATGTATCATTTTCCATATGTTGTCCACATACTGTTTTTCTTCTTTATGATTAGATTTTTTTTAAAAACAAATTACACTGCAGCAGCTCCTTATCTATCACTGTGTCCCATGCACTGTGACTTCAGAGGTTTTTTTTAATTACACTCTGAAATACTGATAGTGTGACTCAGTTTAGCCCACTTACCCAAACAGCCTGGTCCTGACTTCTCTTAGCTTCACTTAACTTAATCCACAGGTTATTGCTTAGGGTCACTTACATCCTGTGAAGTGCTCTCTTCAGTCTTCAAGTTGACCAAGGAAATTGTGTGGCCTTTGCAGTGTGTAGTAGGCCACTGCTGGGTGCGTAAAACCCAGCTTCTCCTCAAACAGACTAGCTCAATATTTATCAAAACAGCCAGCATAAGACAACTGATAAATAAAAATGTTGTTCTTTTACTTGGTGCCGTGTTGGAGAAGGGCTGGATAATGTAGCTTTCAAATGCCTGTCAGTTATGCTGGCCAGGTCAGTTAGGATAGGATCTGCATATAAACAGTTCTTCGGGAATAAACACACAGAAGCTCTGCTGAGACTTTCGGTCAAAGGAATTTTGGTTATATGTCAGCCAGGAAGTGAGGAAATCAAAAGTACAGCAGGGTTCATGAAATCCTCTTTTCAGTCCCTTAGGAGGAAAACAGAATGTATGTGAGAAAAACATCACTTAACTATTGTATTACTATTGAAGCAAATCCTAGATTTGTAAAATTCACTGTGGCCTAAAATGTTAGTGAAATGGAAATCAATGTAATTTTTAGTTGTATCTAAAAAGGATCCTTGCATAAACAGCTTAAGAATACCTAATGTTTATATAATTGAAAATATGTGCTTAGTGATCCACTGATGAGTGTCTTTAATGTTAGTAGAATAACTCCATGAATGAATTTACTCTTATGTATGGAAATGCAAAACCTATTTGCCTGTTCCTATTCTGATTGAAAATGGGGACTTATTTTTAGCAGAAAAAGAAATACCTGGATGAATGCGGTAATCTTTTGCAAGGTCGTTATTAAGAAAGAGGCATATGTCACAGATTTGTATCAGGATAACCGCAAATTTATTCATGCTTGCGTTCCTTCACTTTTGGGAAGATACTTTGTTGTACATAGGAAATTTTCATATAAATGTTGTAAAAGGGCAGGTGGTTTTAAGTAAAAATTGTCTTGAGAAATCAATATTCCTTTATGTTTCTATATTGATACTGAAAATCAAATTTTAAGAGTGGAAGGGAACACACAGAACACTTGTATAATATATGAAAAGTCTTGTATACATTTCTACTGTATATTGGCTTAGGCATGTGTTAATGAGAAAAATGGGATGGTGAATTATTTTTCATATAAGGAAAATGCATTTATTTGACCTTCAGATTAACTTCTTGAAGTTACTTTACCTTAGTTTGGTTAAAAACCTAAAAATATAAAGTATAAAGTAAGCTTTTAGCAGTGAATTTTTAAAGTGGGCTAAAGAAAGTTATTTGAGACAGTCATAATAGTTGATATATAATCAAAAATATTGATAGTATGCTGCTTGCTAAAAATGAAAATGAGAACTCTTACATTTTTTTCCTCTTTCAGTTATCAGAATGCATTTTTGTGAAGTCAGCTTTAAAGTACAATGTCTCTAGGGATATGTATCATATTTAAATATTATGTCAACGAAGGGAGAATGTAGACAGGGATTATAGAAGTCCTTTGCTTTTCTACTGGTGGTTTAGATTGTGGATAACCATTTGTCTCAGTTTATTGGCAGATAACGTTGTCTGTCTTGTATGCAGATTTTTATCACAACTGTTTCAATTTTTTTCCCCCTAAAAATATTTACTTTAAAATTATTTAAGAAGTTCTGCACAAAGGTGTCGGTGTGGCAGGGGTATCTAGGCTTTCTCAGGCATAAATGGCAATAAACCAACTGAAGGAAGAGACAAGCGGTTTCCTGTTGACCTCCCGTTCTTTCTCATTCATCCTTGTCCATCCCCATTGTGCTTCACCCAGCCGGAGAGCGGGGCTCCCTCCCCCGAGCGTAGGTGAGAAGTGCTTTGAAGAGAAAGGTGTCTTGGAGTAAATGGCTGCAGGCTCGGAGAAAGAGCAGTTGGTGGATGAGTTGCATTACTTCCAAAGCAAAGATCATGTTGCCAGTGAAGGCCCAAAAGCCTCTGTGTGGCAAAGTGCTTAAATCCATGCTGACTTTAAAATTTGAAACCACTACTTATATTCTTAAAATCAGTCACGGGCTTAATAACGTCTTGAATTAGAATCAAAACCGAGAGCTGGGAGCGATGGAAAAAAGACTGGGAAGAGGTTAGTTAGTGAGAAAGATTGGGATAGGAAGTGCAAATGGCATGAAACAAAGGGGATGTGATACAACACCTTGAGATGGGAATGGAAGTTGGTTGGCAAGTTGTCACTGCCATTATACAGCTAACCAACATTTTATCATCCCCTCTGCCCCCACTCTAGGATTTCTGTCCCTGAGTCATGGCAGACAGAAGACCAGAGAAGTCATGTGAACAAGCATGTGAATCTCTTAAGCAGCAGGATTATGAAGTGGCAGTGAAGCATTGCACAGAGGCTCTCCTTTCCCTCAGCCAGTACCCCCCAGCTCACCTCCCGGAGGCATGCCAGGCAGAAATCGACCGCATCAAAATCGAGACTCTTCTGTATAGAATTGCTTCCTTTTTACAACTTGTGAGTGTGACTCTTTAATAGTATCTAGTGAACTGGAAAGAGCAATCAAATACCTTGTACTGTCAAGATTTAAATAAAATTCAGAGTTTGCCTGTGACTGGCATGTTGGTTTGCCACAGAATCCCACTTGCTAAAGCATATATGAGGCTTCTGTCTTGTAGTTTTCCCTGATCCGTTTATTTTTCAGGATTGGGACCTCTAAATAGTTTGGATCTGAATCACAGTTCTCTAAAAGAATGAAGAAAAATACCTAAAAAAATTAAAAAAAAAAAAAATCCTAGGAAGGCAAAATATCTGGTGTTAGAGTATTACGTTTGTACAGTTATGCTGAATTACATACCAAATTACCTTATCTTTAATGAGCATGAAATTAAGGTTGCAAATCTAAACACTCAGAAAACAAAGTTAAGAAATGCCAGAATTCAGGTAGCTGGTTCATACCTAATTTAGCTCCATTTGTATAGGCCGAACATTAGTCTTTTAATAGTTGATCATATACTAGTTTTCCATTGCTAGGCTAGAGCATGTCTGTGAAAGATGTAACTTTTAGGCTCTGGCAGATTTTTAATGGAAATGTAAAAACTGGGGTCTTTGTAAAAGTTTGTAAATGCATGGCAAGAGGCATAACCCTGAATTATAGGTGATCCTGTTGCCAAATTTGTGTCCTTCCTTTAAAGCATCAGAGAGCTACACTTTCTTAAAGGAAAGGACATTACAGTGCTTAAGAATAAACCTACAACCTGCTTAATGAACCTACGTTTTTCCTTACCTTTCTGTTTTGGAAATGTTATTACAGATTTACAGGGGCCTTGTCCACCCCAAATCTTCACGTATTGGGTATGAACGGTTTCATCCCAAGTGGAAAAAGTTTGGCCAAGTTGTAAGACCTTGCTGGGCAGCTTTAAGATAAATCTTGCCCATCTGATTAGGGAGCATTTTTAAGCATTCTTTAAATAGATAGCTGGATTGGACTATGCAGTGTGCAAAACAAGAATTGGGAAACTTCTTAAATTAAGATGTGACCTATCTTATGGCTCCTCAGGGGAAAAGTTTCAGAAATAACTAATTTTTTTTTTTTTTTAATGGAAGTTGTGTTACTACAGACTTGACTTCTCAAAATTATTTACATAGGCCAATATGCAGATAGATGCTTAGCAGTATTTAATACATTTCTGACCTGGATGCCTTTGAAAATCCTGTGAGGCACCTATCTGGATGTTCATCATAGTAAAAATTATTGCTGTAAGTCTTCAGGGGCTTTGGAAAAATACTTGTAATCAAAACCTTCCTATTAAAGACTTGAATTATATAGATACTTAAAGGCTTATAAGTAAAAAAAAAAAAAGGGGGGGGGGGAATTTGAAAAAAGCCCAAAAATATTTGCAAGAGATAAATTTTAAGTGTCTCAATTTCCTAGGTGTTGTGAGCCACCTACAAAGACATACATAAACATATACCTTTGCCCATTCACGTTCCTCTTTTAAAATGTTCATTTGCTGAGAATTTGAGAAAAAGTCAGCATTCTAAGAATTAATTATATTATATTTGACATGTGACTGATGTTCTTTACATGTTCCACCCTGGAAAAAACAAGATACTGGAATTTAAAAGTTTTAAGAAACTTGTAATTCAAGCATGTAGTTGTTTATGCTAACTGGAATAATGCTATTTTTAAACTTTTCATGTTTTACCTTTCAGAAAAAGTATGGGCAAGCAGATGAAGACTGTAGGCATGGTATGCTTATTTCTTTTTTTATTACATAGTGTTATAAATTGCAGTCAGTTGTCTGAATTTTTAAAACTGATGCCCAGATTTGTTAGTTTGCTAACAATGTTTTTTTTTCCTAGTTAAAATTACGTATCTGCTTCATAATACTTTTTTTTTTTAAGAGATCTCACTATTTTGTAACTCGTGTTCAAGTACCAGGACTCAAATGCATGTCTTCAGCACAGCGGTGCTGTTTGGCTAATAGATATTTCAGTATTCAAATATAGGATGAATTGATAGTGTTAGGATTGTTGTGAAGATAAAGACAGCTGATTGTTCCGTCTTTCTTCCTAGGGACATGGTGGATATTTTGGTTTGTGTTTTGGGACTTGATTCAGAGAAAATCAAGATGATATACTTACATTTATTCCCATTTGTTAAAGCTTCCAAATGTGCATATATCACATTGAAGTTGAGCCTTTCATGTTTCACTGCCTTGTTCGCTTGGGGTTTTTTTAAAGGAATTAACCATCCTTGCTAATGTTCTGTTATTCATGTATAATGCAAGTGATTCAAAACTCACTGAGAACTCTTTGCTGAGTTTGGTAAGCATTGGATCAGAGTTTATCAGTTAGATTTGGAAAGAAAAGGTGGGTAGATCCCACCTTTCAGTTTTTAGTTCCTTAACTACTCTTGAATTTTAAAGGAAGTTTCCTCAAACCACAGTTTTGTTACACAGACTGTGTGATATACTATTCTGACATTCCTGTGCTAGCAATGATAATCTTTAAATTGTTCCTTTCTGGTTTTGTGGGTGGGTTGGTTGGTTGGTTTGTTTGGTTGGTTGGTTTTTTTAAATGCATTTTTCTTCACTGATACTCAAGTCATAGTTTGGGGAATTTGTGGGGCTCTGCAGCCTGCTTGCGGAGGTCCACAAAACATAACTAAGAAAAGTAAATTTGCTTTCTGTAGGTGTAAAATTAAAGTTTAACAAATTTAAAAAGGTCGCTTAATCAGTAGCATTCTTAAAATAGTCTTGAGGGTTTTTTTTGTGGGTTTTTTTTTTAAAGCTGCTTCTTTTAACTGTTGATACATGCCAAGGGGGTAATATTCTGACTAACCTCACAGTTGTCTTTCATGATGGCAAATAAAAGTGAAAGAGAGACATATGGAAAAATGAATGATGGTTAAAGGAGGTAGGAGGGAGAATGGTATTTAATGAATAGTATTCTTATTGATGAGATCTGATGGATTTGTCATAGGGGTAGATGGGTGACATTCATCTGTGAAACCTTTTCTTGGCATATATGTCACATATTGGTATCTCAAAGGAACTGTCATGTTAACTATTTTTCTTCTCTCACTGGATGGGCATAGAAGTGGGTGGAATAGAAGCGCTGGTTCTTTCTTTTTTTTTTTTTTTTTTTTAAATTAAGTAGAGATGTCAGCTTTCAAATGTGTACAGTAACAAAGACATAGCATTCAGTTTAATGTTAATTTCCTTAATTCATGCCAGCACGTTCTGCAGATACTTCTTCCAGATCTAAAACTGAGGACATTTTTCAACTTATTAATGCCATATTTATGTATGTATAAAAAAATATCGTGTGTGTGTGTATATATATTTGTATAGACACACACCGTATCTTATGAATATATGAATGAACTATTTGGTTGTGGTTCCCGATGATATGCTGTTGTCAATTGTAGTCCAGCCCCTGACAGTTTAGAGTACCTGCATTTGTGATCCTGAAAGGTCTTAGTTTTAGTTTTGTAGTTGAAATACCCTTGGGAAGAAACAACCTTAGTATGAACTACCTGATACTCATACTTCCTTGATACAATTTTTTTTAATAGAGTTTTATTCAAGCTGCTGTTCTGTCTTTTTACAAGACCTGACATGTTGCATAGCTATGACAGTGTTTTATTTTAACCTGAATGATAAGTACATTTTAGGATAGCTAGAGAAATCTATGTTCTTTATAGTATGCTGCTTGCACTGTTACAAAGAATGATGATAACTTACAATCTGTTAAATTATTCCACAAATCTTTAATAAAAGATACTGGTTAATGTGTTGCAACTTTTTATGTGCAACTGTATGTTTTAGCTTGGTAATACTATGCAGTTAATGATATGAAATATCATAATTGGACATCTAAGCTTTGAGGTTAAAATATCAAACTGTCAGACATGTTAAAGCTATTTCTGGCACTGCTTCTTCTGATTTGGGAAGTAAGCTCTATTTTTGGAAATGTGGTCAGTATCATCAGAGTGGTGAATTCAGACTAATCTTTGAGGCACTTTATAAACAAGTTTTAGTTACCATTTCATTTTGAAGAGATGTCTACTTGGTTTTATGTGAATGTTTTTCGTGGGACTATTTTTTCTTTAGTCTTTCACGCAATTTCTGTTAATGATGTGAACGTCAGTTGAGTGAGGAGTTTTGATTTATTATTCTAAAATGTAATCCTGAAGTTGTGGTGAATGTAAAATTCCTGTCAGCACTAACAGGAGCTGTTTGCATCTGCATGAGTAGTGGTATAAACACAGATGTTGACGTTGCCTGCAATAACAGTAATATATATTACAATTCTGTGATTTTTAAACAACTGTCCAGCCTTCTTTTCAACTCACATGCTTAGCTTACTAGCTTTTTAGTCACTCTGGCATTTCGTTTTCTGGACAGGTAATATATATGATTAAGTGTTATTCCTGCTTGTCTGAAGCACGTCTATATCGTGAAATAAATCCTTTAACTATTGGAAGTGTCACTGAAAGTGTCTGTTTGGCTAGCTATCTGATCCAGTGCTAGGAAGCATTAGGAAAGTTTTCTGTTACATGGAGCCTGTAAATTTCTGGACTCAAACAATCGTTCCTATATCCTGCACTTTACAGTGTAAGTGAATAAAAGCCCTTTTAAAGTAACAGGAATTGACCACGAGGAGGTTAGCTATATTTGGAAACGACAGGGCATGCTTTTTGTGAGCATGAATGGATCTTCCTGAGCATGTTTGTGTTACTGAGAGGTTGTTGGTTGCTACTTTTTTTTTTACCCTTTTTGTGAAGAGGAGGTCCTTTGTGTCTGTCAGATACTTGAATTTACCCTTCCCATATTTAATTTTTGTCTATTTTAGCATGTAAACATTACAACCTTTTTTGAGCTTATGTACAGCATTTCTTAGATGGTGGGAGACAAGTTTCAAGTTAATGTTAGCCAAGAGCAAGTATTACTTCCTTTACATACAAGACTTGTCTTTCCAAGAAGCCATGGATTCAACCCGAGTTTCAGACTTTATTTTCATGTTAAAGGTGAAGGAAAACTGTATATACTTTATCTAAATGTATACTGTGATGAAGCTAATAGTTGCTGATTTGTGTTGCAGTGCTGGGAGAGGGGCTAGCCAAGGGAGATGGATCTTTCCGTGCAGTGCTCTGCTGCATGCATCTTAAAGGGAAGCTGCAAATTGTGTCTAATGTTCTTTCCAAATCACTGATGGGTGAATCACTGGTAAGTGGGTTTGCTGCAATCTACATAATTTAAAAAGCAGTTTTGTATTTCCTTTTTTTAAAATGTGTTTCATAACAAACTTCTGAACATATGTTTGGCTGGCAGGATACAACAAAAATGATTTGTATGAAAAAGACAAAGATAAGTATATGGGCACACATATATAATCAGGATATTTAGGTTGTTGCATTACCAGTGTTTCAGAGTTGTTACAATTTTGAAAAGTTTTTTCATTGTTGGCTTTGAGTCCTCAGGGAATGCCAAATAATTTGCATATTTGTGCGATTGACTAGAATAATGTAAATCTCAAACTTTTGCGTACTTTTTTTTAAATTGCACCTGACACCATTTTGTATGTACTTCAGGAAGTTTAGTCATTAAAGCAGAAAAAGTATTGATAGGAATTTTAAATAACTGGCCCATGATAAGTTGTAAAACAGCATGAAAAGCTTTTCAGGAAAAAGAAAAGCTTTGCATTTCAAGATGAAGAGAAGGTTTGAGTTCAAAGCTTCTATTTTACCCTTGAACTGTCAAAACTTTTAAAGATGCTTTTAACCCCATCCATGTAAGTAACTGTTCTGCCTCTTATGTGACTACTCATATGGGGAAAATTAGGGACATATATAAGTCTCCAAAGGATAGTGTCCTTTTTATTTCTGTAATCTAGATTAAATAGCATGCAGTTCATCACCATGAACTGCTGGTGATGCTAAATCCAGCAACATGGTCATAGCACAAACAAGAGCAGCTCTGGTCAGACCATGAGCAATGTGTAAGTGTCATCAGAAACTGTTGTAGGAGGGCCTGTTACCTTGAAATTGCATCATGTCTCCTATATCTTGGTGCTTAACTTAATCAGTAGGTTGTTTTTGAGAGGGAGTTCTGTTTGTCTGTCTGGTGTATATCCTGAATTTCCTTCCCCCCCGCCATTGGCTATTTTTACATAAAGAAAAGAGTTTTTTTCTTTGTTTAGCTGGTGTTTTCTAATGAAAAAATGTTTCATTGAAAAATTCCTTGTGAAGTCGAAGGAAACTTGCCTTCAGAAAAAATTAGTAAAATAGCCACAAGCTCCTTATTGCAGGAAGTGTACAGTGCCCTTGTTTTGAGCTGTTGTTGTGCAAATAAAGGTAGCTTCTCATATAATTCCAGAGTGTTGTCCCAAAGCAGAATTTGAGAGGTTTTACAAGCTTTAGGTTTGTAGACACAGTTGTTTTCAGTAGGAATATTAAAACCAGCAACTGATTTACTGACTTCTGCCATTGTCTGAGAGGAGAAATGAAACAAAGTTTTGGAATGAATTTATTGAAGAGTTGGAATCCATCCAGTTTCCTCCCCAGTGACTTAAGAGAATGATTCTTGCTAACTTTTTTATGCTCTAATACATAGAAGCTCAACAGGTTCAATTTGCAGCCTTTCTGCTGAAGAAGTGAAAAATCATTCTGAAAAAAGCCCAAGTGTGAGAATTGTTGAGTGTGTAAGTTTTCAGCAGAGAGAGTAATTTCTGCTGCTCAGTAGCACAGTCAAAATGTGGAGAAGTCTAACAAATGTAGTAGCACTTAATTAAATTTCTGCAAGAGATTATTGAAATAAACCCCACAGGTCTGGGTTCCTTTAATCAAAGTTTTGACTTACATGAGTGTGAAATTGGTACACTTAGGTATATTTTTCAGATAAATTCAATTTTGAAAGATTTTTACTTCAGATGTACTTGAATATGCAGTTATTTTTAGTTACATGGCTAATTTTTGCCTTTTAGTGAAAACTCCAAAAATTCCATGGTCTGTCTACATCAGAGCAGGAGTTATGAAACTGTATAAATTAGTAATCTGTAAGGTAGATCCTTAAGAAGAAATGAATCCATCACTGCAACAGCAGTGAAAGTTTATTATATTAATTCCTTTAGAGTCAAAGTGTTTCAGTAAGCAGAGCATATGGCTCATGTATAATGCTTTTCATCAGTAGCTTACAAAGTGGTCTGAGAAGACCGTCAGTATCACTGTCCCCATTTTGCAGATGGGAAACTGAGGCGTGGAGAGGTGAAGTGACTTGCCTAAGGTCAACCAGCAGGCCAGTAGCCAAGCTTATAATTGAGCATAGATCTCCTGAGTCCTTGTCCATTGGGCTATACTGCCTCCAGGGCTACTGTGCATGTAGAGTACTGTTCTGGAGAACAGCAATCAATAAGTATTGTAGCTGTTAATGTTTGTCTTGAGTGGCAGCTCAACTTCATAAGAAATTTTTTTTCCCAAGTTGTTCTACATAGGCTGCTCTCCTGCATTGTCCTATATCGGTACTTGCTGTAAGTCTAGTGCTGTTTTTGGCCAGTGTAAAATTCCCTTTTTCACCAAAATGCTTGCTCAGTGTTACGTAGTATGTCATTTAAAATTGTGCATTGTAAGTCAAACTGATTTTTCCTTCTTGCCCTTCTCCTTGGTGGTGGTGCAGGGGGAAATGAACTTTGTTGCTGTGGTTTAATGCGTGTGAAGGTTTATGTGTTTGATGTATTACTATTCTTTCTCCCCCCCAGAACGGGATGGTAACTAAAGATCTGACACGACTGAAAACACTTCTTGCTGAAACAGAGGTAATAATGAGCATATTATTGGGAAAATAATGAGCAGTACCTGAAACAGCTGAAAGGCTTGTTTTCATGTGTCCCAGGAGATCCAGGCTCGCTATGAACATACTGGTTCAAACATTATTGTTTCCACTGGTCTGTCAGTCTTTACCACCTGCCTATTCAGGAGCCTTTCATCGCAATCTTGCATGACGTATGAGAACATAGAGAAAGATGCTAATCGGTTGTCGACTCTCTTGAAGTGGCGAGTAGAAAGATTCAAAGCATTTAGATCTGTATTATTTATTTATTTATTGTATTTTTCTCTCTTGGAAATGATTCTGAAGTAATAAACATGACTTAAGAAATTGGTTAACAAATATAAACGCCCTCTCAGTCACTTTTTTTGTATTAGAGGTTAATCTGTCACATCTATTGATTGAATTGCCACTTCTTTTTTTCTTCTTTTTTTTTTCTTCTTATGCTTTGTCGTTGATCTGGGCTTTATTTTTAATGTAGATTCAAAGCTGAAAGACATCTCAATACAGTTTAGACTTTTGGCCTTTTAAAAACTTTACTGCAGTCTGCATTAAAACGAACAGAGGGTAGAAATTGGTCTTGTAAAAGTCTCTAAAATTTTCTTCTAACAATGAGTGGACTCAGTGTTACTGTCAAAATTCCTTTTATCAATGGCTGCAATCCAGTTGTTCGGTTAATATGAAATTCATGTTTGAGACTGGGAGTGATTTCAGACTTCTGATTAATATTTTTCTATTGGTTGTTCTAAAACACATTTTGACAGCAAAGAAGCCAAAGCAGTTCTTGTTGATGAAATTGTTTTGTGTTCCTTTATAACTGTGGGTTTTTTTATATAATTGTAGGCAGCTGGTAAAGTACCATCAGGATATCATGTAGAAGATTTAGAAGAAGGTATGTAACTCAGTTCTAAAGCTACTTCATTTTGTAGTGCGAAGACTTGGATTCTGCTGAATGCTCAGCACTGCATGGTAGTCAAAAAGCAAAAAAGGGGCTTGACTATCGTGATGAGCCCTCGGGGTTGAGGTAGAATTATCTCATCATTGACTGAATTTGGAGGCAGAAGTTTCTATTTATTGGTCAAAGTGCTGTATCAGAGCCTGCTCCATTCTGCAAATTGTTTGAAAGTTGCCTTCACAGCCTGTTATAAATGAATTTGTTAGGGATTGAAAATTAATTTTTGGTGGATAATTTTGCATTTGTACAAATACACTTTGGGTTGATGTTTAGAGATGCGGTACCCTGGACAGTTAACTCTCCGACTCAGAAATACTTGGCAATTAGAAACGTAACCTAAGTTTTGACTACTCTGCAGGGTCCCGGGATGGCTGGCAGTTCCGCCCTCCGCCCAGGGGAGTCACAAGTAGTGAAGAATATACACTATGTAAAAGGTAAAGTCATTGCTTTATATCAACGTTCTCCAAGGGATCATAAATCTTTTATTTAATTGCTGACGGAATGATTAAGAGGTCAGGAAAATGAAGGTACCTGTTAGAACAGGAGTTGATTCGTTCACAGTTTTTTGGAAGGGTCAGTTTATCCAGAAGCACCTCAGTTTATAAAATGGAATCACTAGCTCCGTTTTCATAAGAGAGTGGTTTGAGGACCGTTTTTCTAGTGACAGGTCAGCATCTGTCTTTTTCCCCTACCTTTTCTAATTTTTATAATTTCGGAGAAGTGAAAAGTTCCCACAGACAACAGTGTTAAGCAGACTGAAGCACAGAGAAGTGTGCTTTGACAGCAGATAGGGTGCATGCCTTCGGATAAATGGGCTTTGTTGATAGATGGTCTTTGTCTTCGAATTAAAAAAAAACGTTTGTAGAATTTCCCTCCAGATCTCATGATTTCCATTTTGCATAAGCTCAAATACAGAGAGGTGAATTGCCTTGCTGAAGATCCAATGGCTTGTATTGGAGTTTCTTCTCGTCTTTTTCAGTCTACTAGTTGATATTGCCTGTAGTTTGTGTTGTTAATCGTCGTTACTTATGTAAAACTGTATTAATATATATGGGGAGGAACCATCATTATGCACTTGATTCTGCCATATATGTAACTGATGCAAATCAATTAATTTAAAAAAATGAGCAGGAATCGGACCTGCTTTTTAAATTACATGACTGAATCGCTGAATTTGGGCTACTTTTGGCATGATTTTCTAGAGATGCTAAATCTTGGCAACTCTTGTTGATTTTTATCATATCTGGTGCATATTCAGCAATTTTTAAAAAGCAGATATTTACAGTTTTTAGCTCATGATGATTTACACCGTGTTTCCAACTATTGCTCTGAAACATTTTTCCACTAAAGCTGTAATTAGCTTTATACACACTGTTAACCCTTGCAGTGAGAAGGATGTGCCTTACTCAGCAAATCCATAGGAACAGTATCATTCTGACCATGGACTAAAGATTTTAGTTCCTTACGAGGAGGCAGTTACAGGTACTGAATACGAATTTTTGAAGTTGTGGTTTATTTTTCCCCTGTGTGCCAAAAAGCAGTAGGAGTACAGCATATTTATTCTAGATAATGAAGCTATGGAATTGCAGGAGGTTTTAAATAAGAAACTAAAAATGAGGGGAAAAAAGTGTCTATTAAAATATGAACAATGAGAACTTGGAAAAATTGCATAATGATGACAAATTTTGAAGTAATATGCTTTCCTATTAAATAATGAGAAGGAAAACCACTTGATTTTAAGTCTGCTTTGTAGCTAATAAGAACAGGTCAACAATTTTTTATGCTTGCACTTCATTTACTTTGGGCCATGAAAACCATAATTGTACTTTAGCATTCTAATGCAATGGTGGATTGGAAAATTTACAATAAAAATACTGAAATTGACTGCCAAGAAAAATATTTTAGTTTAAAATATATTAAGGAACATATCTTGAGAATGCCTTTAGTAACATTGTGATATAGATCATGCTTATTTTATTTACAATTTGGGCACTCAAACCTTTAAATACTTAAACTTTTCTTAAAGGAAAAGTGGATGCTAAACCAAATTATAACGACTAATACAAGTGTGGCCTAGATATCCAGGTACTTTTGCTGCAAGGTTTTCATGTCATAGTCGGGTGTTACTTGTTTTTATCACATGGCTCAAAGTTCACATTCTAATTCACGTTACATTACAGAATAAATTTACTACGGAAAGGTTATTCAGTCACTGATCCCCTTCTGCTGTCTTCATCAATGATGTGGGGTCCTGACTTGCTGTATTAATTTAGTCTTGGTACATCCTTTCTTTTTTACAGTAACTCATCACTGTAGGAAGACATTCGTAATATAAGTATATACATAAATATCCACATGAAATTCAAATATAGTTATGTTTACAGAGTTTCTATAAACTTAATATCCTGACAGAGATCAGCCTGCCTGGCTTTATTTATAATAAATGTGATGCTTACATTAACTCTTTATAGTCTCCTTATGCAAAACAAACAAAACAGCCTCCTGGCCTGATGTTTATTCTGTATATCCAATACTTTCTTAGTACCTTCAGAACTTACCTCCTCTCCCATTTTATTCTTTCTTTTTTCATCTATTTAAGTGCTTCAGTTTTGAAGAATGATGAAGGTGCAGCTACTGCCTTGTGTTTTATAATTTTAATACAAAGTTTAATTATAAAAATAGTTCCCAAGTTATACAGGCATTTGCCCAGACTTGCAATAAATTCTGAGAATTAGAATGCTTAAATTGTATACAGGCGTTTGGAATATCATTAATTTTGATGCATCAGCACATGCCATTAAATGAAAAATGTACTTCTTTAATAAATCCTTAACCTCTGCAAAACCAGATCCTTTTAGACTGATACACCTTTTACAAAGAAGAGGATTAAACCTTTTCCTTGAGAGATGATTTCTGTGTAGGTGTATTTAGTAGAAAGGACCATGTGATGTCACTGTTGCTCCAGGAGAAACTGCTGAATGAGTATTTATCAGCTAATAACTTAACCATTGGAGGAAATTTGCTGTATCTTCCCTTTGCCCCTGATTAACAGTGTTTTATTCATATTAATACAGCGCCTAGTCATTTCAGGGATGGTCCATGATCTCATTGTGTTAATTGCTGTACAAACACTTGATTCTTTCTTTCTTTGAAGCTGGAAATTTCTTAAGAAGACTTCTGTCCCCCTATGTTTCAAAGAAATTTGATATACTTTTCTGGACTTCGCAGTAGGAGAGGTTCCTGCCTCTCTTACAAAATGCTGTGTAGATGTATATATTTCCAAATTAGTTCACATGGACTAAACTGCCTTTAGTTCTGTGAGAGACTTAAAGAACGTCCTTCTGGCTTTAAAAGTAAAATTTTGATAAATTTCTTTTTTTAATTGGAGACTGAAAAGTTCAAGGCATAATCGTTTTTCCTATTTTATGTAGATTTTTAGAGCAAGGGATCTGCAGGTACGGTGCACAGTGTACTTCAGCACATTCCCAGGAAGAGCTAACAGAATGGCAAAAACGATATGCTTCCCGCTTGATCAGATTAAAACAGCAGAAGGAAAACAAACAATGTTCGGGCAGTTATATGGAAACCTTGATTGAGAAATGGATGAATTCGTTATCTCCTGAGAAAGTGGTAAGGAAAATATACTACTTCCCTATGTGCTCATATTTAAAACTAACAGATGAGCCTGTTTTTGGCCCTTACTATCAGAGCTGGTCGAATTACTCCTTACCAAGAAATTGTCCAACCAATTTGCTCCCCTTTCCATCCTGTCCTATGTCTTCTTGCAAAGATACCAGAGACTTAGGCTGATTTCTGCAAATGTACTCATTCTTTACAGGAATTCAGTAGAGTTTGTGAATTACAGCTTATGGGTTAATGACAGCTTGTTCATTTTGCATATTTACTTTTCCCAGTGCAGGATGGGTCAGCCAAGTCTCATGGTATTGTTCCTGTTCCTTGACTAGATGGCAGAACTTTTTAAACTGGAGAACAATAAATGGCGAAGCTTTCACAACTTAGTGGAGAATACTCTTGTTTGTGCATGGCTCCTTTTCTTTGCCTGCAGCTGCAGGCACTTGTATGAAGAACAGCCAATCCCCTAAATGTTCAAAAAAGTTTGAACACCGAAGAGTGCAGGGTATGGATATGCTCAAACTTAGCAGCTGTTTGGAATTCCAAAGAATGTTTTTGTGGCATTCGACCAGCTCTACTTACCACTGACCCTAAGGAGTTTTCGGTCCATCTATTGTTGATTAAAATCTGGGAAGAGTGGACTTCCTGCAAAATGCATTAATGAGTAGAAAGCCTGATTCTAGTTTCCTCGTGTCTCTAGTAGTCTCATTGACGTCAGTGAGATCTGGGGTCTTCTGGAAATGCAGTCTTTGGGCCTCGTTGTATCAGATTCTTCTTTCCAAATGAAATAATGTTCTACTTTAAACATTTACAATTAGGTTGGTTTTTGAAAATCAAGTCCTGTGGTTAATTGTCCTTAAATGGTTATATTCTTTGCTTACGCAGTGTGATCTATGAGATTTGGCTTGCTTGTCTCTCTGAACTAGCACATATTTTCATTAATTCCTATGCAGGACTTGAATCAATCCTGCACAATCTAGGAAACCGTTCTTTCCACTTTCTGTTAAAAAATACTACCTTTTACTGAATGTTTTTATTTTGATACTGTCTGTAGAAGTTTAATGTTATCTTCTTTTTCTTTTAATCTAGCTTAGTGAATGTGTAGAAGGAGTGAGAGTAGAACATAATCCTGAGCTATCGGTAACTGTCACCACCAAAAAGTCTCATCAGACATGGACATTTGCTCTCACTTGTAAGGTAGGACTACTTATCTTTTGAAAGTGAGTCAATAATAACTAGAATGCAGCCTATAACCTTTTGCGGTTAAGATTTCAATTGCATAATTCTTCTTAAAATAGAGAAACTTCCTAGCACCATCCCTTCTCTCTCTCTTTTCCCAGCAGCTCTGGCGATTATGTATCGACTGCCCAGATTTCTGGAAAGTAGGCAGGACTTGTACCTGCTCTGAGAAGTTGAGAGTTGTTATAAGCTCTCGTTATCTGATTGCAAATGAAGATATTCCTGAAATAATTTCAGTTTTCCAACATACTGTCATTTCAACCTTTGCATTTTTTTTATAGCCTGCAAGAATGCTGTATCGAGTGGCATTGCTTTATGATGCCCATCGTCCACATTTTAGTATCGTTGCAATATCTGCTGGAGACAGCACTACCCAGGTATCACAAGAAGTTCCAGAAAACTGTCAGGAATGGATAGGAGGAAAGATGGTCCAGAATGGAATAGATCATTATATATACAAAGTCAGTATAGCCTTTAACACAGAAATCTTTGGAACTTTTCGCCAAACTGTTGTGTTTGATTTTGGATTAGAACCAGTCCTCATGCAACGAGTAATGATTGATGCTGCTTCAACTGAAGGTAATGTATTAAAAAAATTTTTTGGAACAGTGGAAATCTTTCATGCCATCTCTTTCCTTTTCACTTCTGGGCAGAACAGCATCTGTATTAACAGCTAGTGAATGTCTTTTACTGTATGTTATGTTCATCATATATATGAATATAAATAGCGGACAAAAGCTTCAAAGGGTCTAAATAAGGCAGATAACTGGAGTATGACTATTACTGTGTCGGGATATGACTCCTAAATCTTGTCGAAAAGCTGGGAATTTCTAGTTTGGTATGTGTCTGAAGGCAGCACTGGCAGGTGTGGGATTTTTTTTTTTTTTTTTTTGTGACATCTTTGCCCATCTCTAATCGATCTTGTATTAATGAAAATGTTAAACATGTAGAAAAAGGTCAGTAGAGAGATGAAGTGTTTCTGTGTAAGAATACACCTGGTAATTCATCCAATAATTAAAGCAGACTATCTTGAGAAGTTGTTTGGGTTTTGTTTGTTTTTTTTTTTCTCCTCCTGCAATATCTGATTAGGTTTGTCAAAGGCAAGAGGCAAAGTATAGGCTTGTAACTCAATGAATTGCTGTTGACGTGAATTTTGAAAATGTAAAGAAAGTGTAACCATATTTTTGTGTGTGTTCCAGTAAAAAAACCACCCAACCACTACATGTTACTGTAAGGGTTGTATTCTGTTTATGAAATTGATCTGTGCCTCTCAGTTCAAACCTGAAATAACTCCATTATCAGAAAGATGTCAACAAATTGAAAGATGTTCGAAGTGCAAAAAAGAAGGAAGCACTTTGATTTACGGTAAAAGATTAAGAGACCTAAATATAGGTCACTGTCACTTGCCACTTGAGTATGGTAATTTTTTATGAAAATTTGAGAGATACAGACACCAAAGAAACAGAATTGTAGCACTGGGATGTAAGCAGGAGGAAGACGAAGAAAAAGGAAAAAGAAGGATAAAAGGTGAAACTAAGAAAACAGCAGTTTTCTATTCCTGGCCCTTATTTTCATATAACAGGTTAACATTTGTAACATTAACAAAAAGAAACTGTAAATAGCAAATACCAAAGATCATGAACTGATCTTTCCAGATGACCCAAGTACTTGTAGCCAAGAGCAGGAAGACTGTACAGGTTGTAATGTCTCTCGAAGGAGAGAATATTGCATTGCGAATGAGAAACTATGCTTAGAAGCGAGGCTGTGGTCTTTTCAGGAACTATTACATGATCTGCATGTAACGATGTGGGCAATCACAGCTGGCAGGCTTCTGAAGACACTGAGTTTGTGGAGAACAGGTGTCCTTTTATTGTAAACCTGTTTAAGATCAAGAAACCCAAGCCATAACTTACTTGCAAAGTCAGAGTCACTGTGAAACCAATCTATGGTCTTGGTCCTTGTTGGCTTAAACTAACTACTAACCAGAGCGATACAAGAACAGCCAATTCAAGTCCACGTGAAAGTGATGGATGCAGCTGATATAGCACTCTCTAGCATTAGTTACTGATAGTTCCTTTTCACTGCTTGTTTGTGTGCAGAAGGATACTGAAGTCTTCAAGCAGGTTGTTACTAATATTTATTTCAAAAGAGTGCTAGGTGCTTTACAGATAAATGTAAGTACAAAATCCTGGGCTTTTTCCTAAGGTAATCTAAGAAGTGTGTAAGCAGGCAAGTGAAAGGGATAACTATGTCGGATGTCTGTCCGATTCCATTGTTTCTTTTACTTTTGGTATATATGGACTGGGATCTCATGGAAGCGCTTTTCAAACAGAAAGCTGCCCGAGATCTCTACATTTGCATGTATTTCAGCACCCTGTCTAGATATCTAGGCAGGAAAGAAAGGTCAACTTTACAATATTTTAACGGAGGAGCATCCATTATGCATTTTGAAATCTTTATTTGCTGTGGAAAAAGAGAACTAGGAGAGGTTTTCTGTGCACTGAGAATGTACAAAATGCTCTTTAAGAAAGAGTCATCTTATGCGCAATCTGTGCCAGGAACTGTTTATGTCAGGCTTCCAGTGCAAGCCCCTCTAGTGCTGGGAATTAAATGGCTGTCTTTCTAGCACACAAGGACTCGATCCCAGCATAATTACTGAGCTTTTGTGATCTGAGGTGTGGTTAGTACCAGAGAAAGCTTCATTTATGATGAGATGATTTCAAACACAGAAACCACACAAACATGGACTTTTTCTTGCCATACAACCATACTAATATGGTTCAGGCTTGAGGTAGATATTTAAATTTGACTTCTCAGTGAACACGTACTTACGAGATTAGTGAGTGAGATAAGCTATGTTCCTGTAGTCATAGTTGAACTAAACTGAGATTTCTTTTGCTAAAAAGCTGTTTTCCTTCTATTTAGAATAAAGACGGTTAAGATGATCTTAAGTATTTAATTTGAATTTGAAAATGTCTTTTTTTTGCACATTTTTCAGCATTGGTGTGATATCCTGGATACCTATCTTAAATCTTACTCAGAGATAATACATTAAGATATCATAGCTTCACTATAAATGCCAAATATTTTCAGCTCTGCAATTTAACTGCAGTTCTGTTAACTGATGCACTGTTGTCATGGCGTTTTTGTGGTGTTATTGGATATATTTTGGGTGGCTGTAGACAGTGCTTGGTCTTCTGTTTCTCATTTAAGCTATGTGGTCCCTGAAATCAGAGTATACTGAAAAATTAACTTCCTTTTAATTTTCTAACTTTATATCATGTTAGGTTACATTTCCAAAGTTTTGCCTAGCAAACTAACTTTAGCTATATAATGCAACTCTCTGCAGAATGCACATAGTATGGTACTGTAGAATTTTTTTAAAGGCTTTCACAATGTTGCAAATTTAATTATTTCTTACCAGCTAGTTTATCGACTTGTTTTTATTACCTTCTAAATTTTATAGTATATATTGTAAGGTTCTTCACTACTTTATCTTTTTGAAATGAGATGATGTTGCAGGTAGGCTTTGAAAGCGTATTGCGATGCCAAGTCCTTCAAAGTGGCTTGCAGTTACTAAAATAAAAGTGCTTTCCTCGTTTGTCTGCCTTAATTCTATTTGCTATCTATAGAATATTTTATTTTCTGATATTGTTTGAGATCCTGCTTGCTCTCTATGTACACCTGAAAAGTAGGGATGGTAATTACTAGCAGTGAACTTACTAAAGCTGTCATAGGCAGAGGGGACTCTCACCTACATTTAGTTCATTATCTCTGATGGGGTTATTTTTAGTAGCGTGTTTTTTTTGTTTTGTTTGTTTTTAATAAAAGCAATACACATATGGAGCTTACTTCCTTTTGCTATTATGTATCTACATCCAGATCTTGAATACCTGATGCATGCACGGCAACAGCTACTAACCACAGCTAAGCGTTGGGATTCTACTTCTAAGACTATTGTAGAATTTGAGCCTAATGAAACTACTGAATTGGAGAAGAGCCTTCTTACCAGATACCAAATCCCTCTATCTGCTGACCAGCTATTTACACAATCTGTCCTGGACAAATCATTGACCAAGACCAACTATCAGTCACGGCTACATGACCTCCTTTACATAGAGGAAATAGCACAGTATAAGGAAGTTAGCAAGTAAGTGATACCTTTATAAAAATACTTCTTAGATATTTCTTGCTGTCCTATTAAAATGAGGATGGCAACTTTTTTCATTAAACCTACATGGTTGTTTAAGATACTAGGTCTTCCTGTTTCTTGGAAATGATGTTGACTATGAGTCTGGAAATAGTAACTTTTGATAAAGGTCACTAGCACTTAACAATGTAATTGACTGATAACTCATTTAAAACAAATTGTATGTATCAGTCTATGCTTACGGTTGGAGGCACTAAACACTATTGTACAATGTTTTGTTAATGTCTGCATAATAATTATTTTTGTATAGTTTTTTGGCTCTCTATAGAAAAAAGATATTAATAGGAATCATATTTTTGTTCCTTGGTGAAAGTAGGTTGTAGCAAAGTAACATGAAATCTTTGTATAAAAGGCCTTGAGGGAGGGTAAAAATAGGGTTGGGTTTTTTTTGTTTTGTTTTTTTTTTGTTTTTAAGAAAAAGGTTGAATTGTAGGTGGATCAAACTCTGATCTTACAATGATGTGGCAGCTGGCTTTATTATATTTATTCTCTAAATAGGCTGAAAACCAGCTTGTGAATAAAAGGCATACACTATACATTTTGTGTTTGTTTTGTTCTGTAATATCTTTGGGTATTATGTACATATTACCCAACTGGATTAGCTGCATGAACAAATACAGAGTTAGGAAAAAGGTGTGAACTTCCCATGTATAGATTCTCATGGGGCCTTTTTTTCTGTAGTTTGATATTTGCGGTTAAAAATTTTGCCTTCACTCATGTGGTACGAAAGAGTTTTAAAGTGTTGCGCTACTCAGAATGGAAAGTCAAAAAGGTATAACTTCCCTTTAACCTAATTTGGTAGCAAATTTAGTTCTATCAATTACTTCAAGTTCCAAATCAGAAATGTCTTTTTAAGACATACCACTCTGGAGCTACAGAGGTTCAGCTGAATCACCCCTCTAGAATTTAGGAAGCAAATACTATGAGTAGTTGTTTTTCTAATGCTTTTAAAGCAGAAAAATGGTTCAATTTCTTTTTTGTGTCTCAGATGAAGGGCAGTATATTTGAACTATTTTTCTTCAAGTCTTTCATCGCTGCTGTGCTCTGCTCTTGAGCTGGAATCTAAAATATGGAGGAAACATGCTTAAACACTGTTTTCAGCATACAGAAATATTCTCCATCATACATATTTATAATCAGGTTGAGTTTTTGAAGGCTTTTTAAAACAAAAGTGTGTTTAAAGTAAACGTTATGAAATATGATATAAAAGTATAAAATATTTTTACTGAGTAAATTTTCACGTTGAGAATTACACTCTCATGCCTCATAGGAAACCAAAGAGCAGCAGCATGCCTGTAGAAATAAAAGAATTATGAGTGTATCCTGTGTGTAATGCTTCCCCTTTGGACAATTTGGTGCAGCAATAAGTTATTGCTCTTCTTTTTCTATCTAGTAGATTAATAAAAGTAAGTTTTAATAATGTTCTTGAAATCTTCTGTTTTGATAATGTTGATGACAAATATTCTTTTGATCTTGTAGCTGACCCACTTTATTGCACCAAGGCTCAAACTAGCACACTTTCCTGATCCTCTGTGGCTAAGATCACACACTTGGTATTCTCTAGTGAAGTGTCAGGGTTGCAAGCCTAGAAATGGGCCCAGAAATACAAATGCAAGTGGGTTGTAATACCTCTGAAGTGGTGCCATGAGTGAAAATGTTGTTGAGCTGCTACTCTCTAATGGGTTTGTGTATGCGTATCGTAAAAGTAGTAGGGTTGTCAACATGGTCTCTTATGACAAGACTGGAATAACACGAGTGTCTGCAGTTCAGATTGGAGTGAATTGTTGGGTTTTAAGAATGTTGATGATTTCTCACTATCTAGGAAAACACTGTTTCGGACTTTACGTGGGATCACCTGAGTGGAACTACTGAAAAGTAGTGGATGAAGGTTGCAGTGGCTTTAAAAAAGCCTTGAACTCAGTTATAAGGGAGTTCATTCTGGATAGTCTCAGGGAGCTTTACTTCTAAATCATGTTTATTCTGGTATTTCAAGAGGCATTTATAAAAATTACTCCACATGAGTACATCACAAAATAGAGTAATAAAGGTTAGAATAAAGGAGCCACTGCTGTCTAATTTCCAAATGCAAACATACTCTGTGAGGAAAAGCCAAACGATGTTCTGATCTAGATACTAGTTTGGTTTTGTAAAGTTTTGCCCTACATACAATCTGTTGATGGTTTTAAAACTTTTCCTTTCTCACTTGCACATTCAAAAGAAAAACAGCATATAATTGTTAGAGTGGCTAGGACTTACTGTGTATTTTCTTGTATGGACATCAAAGAATGTGTGTGGTGACATATAGCTCCTTCCATGCAGTACGCTGTCTGCTACCAGAGTTACAGAGTACGTTTATCCTCGGGGCTGTGAAAGCTTAAAGTACTGGTTTTGATGGAAAATAAATTTGCTTTTGTCATTACTATGTCTCACATTTATCAATACGTAGGTAGGTGTCACACTGCACACCTTGTCTGAACTCTGCATGTATAAATGTAAGAGGAAATGTGCTGAATGTACTTTTAAGAAATCGTTATATGGGGCTTTGTTCAGAATGGGTTTATTTGCCTTTTGGGAATTTATTGTTTGCATTGGTACTGGATGAATTAATGATTTATGAAGTCTTTCTTTAATTCCTGTGATTTGAAATATCAATAACAGGCTTTTCTGTAGCTGGTTTCATTAACACTGCAATTAGAGGGGATTTTGCAGTGCTTAGGAGGAAGTGTAAGTTTTTGTTTGTTCGATTTGTATAAACCTGCGAAGCAAGGGTGAGGAATGGCTGAAAGAAGCAACTTTTGATTTTTTTAAATCTACTCCTTAGAGGATTTTGTAGTTTAACGGTTTGCCAGAAGATGTCAGCTTACTCAATAGAAATAGCTTGATAATCTGTAAACTTTAGATTCCCTTTAGCACAGCAGATTCAGTTTAGTCATTTATAAAGACACTAACTTGTGCCTTGTCTCAGAATGGCAGTAATACTGTCTTCCAGCACATTTTTACAAGTCCGAATTTGAGAATGAGCTGATGCATATTCAGTAGCATAAGGATTCAACTTTAGGAATGTTTTAACAAAATAAATTCACAATAGCATGTGATTGTATCTTAGTAACAATGCTGAGCTCTTGGTTACTGTGTTAAATGTTTTATATAGTATTTTAACAATCACCTGAATGAGATATGAGCTGTTTTAGATGTTGCTAACTTGCTGATAGCTGCTTTGGAATAGTGCAGCAGTTGTATAGAAGAAAGCTTGTTTTTTGTTTTGTTTTTAGCATGTGTGGAAATGGGAAGGAAGGATTACATTTAATTCTAGTGTGCTCCCTGAAGTACATGCTTTTGAGTGATTGCTTTAACTGTAGCTTGTGCAGTAACCTTTGTGGTTACTGATGAACTGAACAAATCCGTGTTCAGTAAGAAGACATCTCTTGCTTTTTGAGAGTGGAGGAGTGAAATTTGGTTCTGACTTAATGCCCATATTATGTAAAGAAGCAACCATTACCACAAGGGGGCAAACTTGCAATTTTTGTGTAAGACTCATGATTTGCCAGTTATGAAAAAGAAATATTTGATTGGCTTGGTAGATGTTTAATTACCACGTGAGCTAAAATGTTGGATTTTATTGTTTAGAGGCTTATGATTATTGACACTACAGGGCTTAAATGATAAATTACCAGTTTATTAGCTTAAAATAGGAATTATAAGAAGAACAGATCAAATAAAAATAGTATGAGTATGAAAAGTATTATAAGAAAGTGAGGTTTTCTCCAAGAAATTTTATTTCATTTATGAAAACCTTTGGTTTATACTTTTTTTTTTTCTGTAATTTGTTGCAAATTCAGGAAAAAGTTGCTGATGAGAAGAGAACTGAATATTGTTAGTGTGACAGACTTTTTTTCCCCTTTTGTTCTTTTTAAAACCAGGTTGAAGCAATCTGTTTAAAAAAACCCAAACACTCTAGGAGGAGATTACTATGTATTGGTGAGAAGTCAATAAAGTGTGCTAATAAGTCACTTTAATGTGTTATGCATGTGACTTCTAGAAAATGGTAACTACAAAGAATGAATTTGTTACATCTCTGATTACAGGAGGAGCTTGCTGCTAATAGGAATTCTGTGGATAGATGTTTTATATGGCTGAGCCTGTGATGCTATTCCTTCATTTCAAATAAAATTATCTCATTTTAAGGCCTACATTCTGATTTTTTTTCAAGGCATTTTAATCAATCCTTCTGAATTATGGGTATATTACCATTTACCTTTTAAGATGTAGATTACCATCTTTGGTGTGCAGCCTGGAAGAGATAGATGAAATAAATAGAAATCTTACTTTGTTCTTTGCCTGCATGTGTCTCCTTGAATACCTAACATAAGCTTACAAACTATTTAAATAGAAATTTTTACTGATTTGGAACATGCACAGCAACTCTTAATTCACCCTAAACTTATTTTGGTCTCAGAAAATCTAGTATTTGATTCTTTTTTGTGCGGGTTCCTTTTTTAAGCTTCATAGATCTTGATTCTTTTGAATATCTGTTTTATAGGCTATAATCAAAAGGAAAATGTATAAACGTTCGACAGCTATGTACTTATGAAGGGCCAGTTTGGCTATACTTGTTTATGTTTAAAAGTTATACATTTAGAATGTAAAGCAGTGAATCTTCAGTCTGAATGCACGAAATTTCTGAATCTGAGAGCATTTTTCTGCACTGACTTGATGCTTTCTTACTTAGGTTCAACATAAAAGTGCAATTGCAGATTGTAGCAAGCTTCATGCTCACTGGTGTTTCTGGAGGTGCAAAGTATGCCCAAAACGGACAACTTTTTGGCCGCTTTAAGCTCACTGAAACGCTTTCGGAAGACACTTTGGCTGGACGGCTGGTGATGACCAAAGTCAATGCTGTTTATTTATTGCCTGTCACTAAAGAGAAGTCAGCACAGACCCAAGGAACCAAAGAGAAGGTTTATGAAGCAGCTATTGAGGAGAAAACAAAGGATTATATCTTCTTGAGGGTATCCAGGGAATGCTGCGAAGAACTTAATCTTCGGGCAGATTGTGAAATGCAGGTAAGTCTGAGTGGCAATGGTTTTGTTATGGGAACTGTTTGCGTTGTGTCTGTTTTGGCTCCACCCAAAATAATTGCTTGAAGATATGAAAAGGAATTTTATTATTCATCATCAAACACAGAAAGCAGAGTGCGGATGAGAATTTCAGATAGGTGAAATCTTTTTATACATAAATGTACATGTATATATTTGTGTGTGCGTGTGTATTGTATGTATGAGTCATTATTTGGAAAATAAATTAATATTTTAGAATTGTTACAAAAATACATTTTAATGAATTTCATTTCTGGCAAAATTCTTCTGAGATGGTAGGACATTGCTTGCAGATTTTTGCTTGTATATCTCATGGTTTTGAGAGTGTGATTTGTAAGTTGTTTTGGACATTGTTTTTACGTCTCTGGTTCAAATACAAAGCCCTCTTTCTATGGACTTCTAAAGGAAAGCTTTGTCTTATTTTTATTTTCCTGCAGGTAGGTGTTTGTGGGTAGTTCATGGGCTTTCTTCCACCAGACTTACCCATCCTCTCCCCTCTCATTCTAAAACCACTGAATATATTGCTTCCTCCTGCTGCCTGGACTTTTCTCCAGCTTAGTCTCTCTGATGTGGCTTCTGTCGTTCTGTCCATCATAGCCATACTCACCACAGGAACCTTTTCTTTATGAAGTCAAAGGAGGGGGTTTTCTATTCCTGTGTTTTTTCCCCGAAAAAGAAAAAGAAAAAAAAAAAATCTCTGCTGCTCTTGACATAGCCAGCTAGAACTCAGTCTTGGATAACTTGCATCTTGGACTCTTTATTTTGTATCTTCTCATTCTTTTTGTATCTTTTCATTCTTTTTGTTTGTGTCAATGTCTTTTCTTTATGAAGTCAAAGGAGGGGGTTTTCTATTCCTGTGTTTTTTCCCCGAAAAAGAAAAAGAAAAAAAAAAAATCTCTGCTGCTCTTGACATAGCCAGCTAGAACTCAGTCTTGGATAACTTGCATCTTGGACTCTTTATTTTGTATCTTCTCATTCTTTTTGTATCTTTTCATTCTTTTTGTTTGTGTCAATGTGGATTCCACTATTTGTTCCTAGCCCTGAGGTGAGATTAATTTTTAATAAGGTGTTGAGGTTATGAATGGTCCTTGTGCCGCTTTCTGCGCCCATATCAGAACAAAAGGAATATTGTCCTTCAGTGGAAAAGTCTTCAACTTACAGTATTTCCTTGATGAAGATGATGAGGGTTGGTAGATGGAGGCATGAGGAAGTGAATAAATACTTTTATTATATATATCCTGTGTTTCAGAATGAGAATACTTGCCTCCATGGCTCTCACTCTGCTGACACTAATCCAAGACAGATATTTATCTGTCTTGGAGGCTTTCAGTCACAAAATGAGGAGTTATAACACTTTTGCTAGAGAAAATTGTGTTGGCAGTAAGATCAGGCTTTTGTTTACTTTGCAGTTAACATGAAATGGGTGAGGATTTTTTTTTTTTTTTAAATATTGTGTAGTTTGCTGACAAGATAGTGCATTAGATGTAAATGCATGTAAGGGAAGACAAAGCTCTTTGTCTTCTCCTCACCCATCTCCAGTATGTGTCTGCTGTAGACCTGCTGATTGATCTTGTTACCAAACAGAAATAACATCAAATTAAGGTCACTGGAATTGCTTGAAATGAATGCATTTTAACCAAATGATTCTCCTCCCATTCATTTTGTTTTGGGGAAACATATGCAAGAATCCTGATGTCTTAATTTAACATGGATAATTGGTCTGGGAAAACTTATGCTGTTCTGGGCTCTTGGCTTTGTGTTTGTTTTCTTAAAACAATAATTAAACTTACTAATTGACTCTATAAGAAACTCCACTGGAATGCAAAATGAGCTGGGCCTTCAGTAACTGACTTACTTTTCTTTGAGTGTCTTATAAAACTTCGCCTGAGGCAGCAAATCTATTGTGCATTAAAAATTGGGTCCTAAAGTTATTTGTAAAATTGTTTAGTACTTCATACATATACAGTACTACATACATATTTGACTGGTGGTCAAATCCTTAAAGTGCTACCTATATTTTAATGAATTTTAATTGTGGGGCAATTTTTTTCTGATTAAGTATTAACTGAAAATTTGGAAAGGGATCCTCAGGTTAGAACTGAGGATGTTGTAATTTGGATGTATAGTGTTTTTATTAAAGATGCTGGAAATATTGCTGTTGTCTTCAAGGGAGTTAGTATTCCCTATGTGATTCTTAAACATTGACAAAATTGCTTTTATTTCTGTAGGTTTTGGATAAATTAGGTGGTCTGCTTCCTTTTCTCTTCTAATAATTCATCTTGGAAGTTTCCTGATCGCTTGTTTGCCTGTTGTCCTGGCTTAACTATAATAAATACGCAATTCTGCTTTTATCAAGTGCACCATTCATGAAGGTGGGATGGGGTGAACTGGTGCTTTAAACCCCCTTGGCCGCTGCTCTTTTTGGTGGCCAATCTAACATGCGACTGTGTTATTTTTGGAGTGGTTACTCTGTTCTGTGTCCTCTTCTGTGAAACTGGCAATGGATTACTTCCTTTCCCACTGTTTTCATATTACGGAATATATCTTAAAGCAGGTTACATGCCTCTCCTTCACAGATGGCCTCATTCAGTACTCTGCAACAGCAAATACAATATTTGATTAAATCCAAACTGGATTAAAAACAAAACAAATCACAAGCTGTTAAAGAAAGTGGTGAATGCAGGTAAATAATAAGAGGTATTTAATGCTAGGCACCTTGCTTGGACTCCCAGAAGGGGCTATTAAAGCGTCGCTCAGATGAGCATCACAATTTTTCTGCATTTAAATTATCATTGTTATATTGGGTGGTCTTTTGTTAGCCTTGCATCTGTCTGAGGAAAGATATTTTTCCTGTATAGATCAAACTGTGAGGTTGGGACCATTGCCATTTGTGTGGCAGTCTTTTCCAAACACCTGCGGGACGTTCTTGGGCAGACCAATTGGCACTGGCTAGAGGTGGGTAGGACAGAGCTTTGGAAGGCAGCTGGAGGTGCCCTTTGGGCAGGATGAGCTGGCGCTCTCATTCCTGGCAAGTGCTGAACCACACTGCTTTTCAAGACCAGGGTGTTTGCTAAGGTAGTGGATAGGCATAAACTACACGGTGGAACAGTGGGGAAAAAAAAATTATTAAATGTGTCCTATTTAAAAAAAGTTGTCCTAGCAGTTACAATCACTGTAGTGAACTCCATGCTTAATGTTGTGCAGATTTGTTACTGCCCTTTTCTTCAGAGTTATGGTTATGCATCTTGCTGTAAAATGTGATAGTCAAGATGAATATTTAAGGTCTTCATATCTGCCAGAGAATGAAAGTTAATGGCTACATTCTGCACTGATACACGCAAACATTGTTTATTTACAGCAAAGCTAGTGTTGATTTCACATGCTACCTAATAATATGAACAGTGTAATATTTAAATAAACTAGAAAAAAGAAAATGCTAAGAGCTGTGTTTTGCAAATCCTTTTGAAGGAGATGATCTTCAAGTAGTAAACATTACTGGTGCACGAGAGGGTTTTTACAGGTGTGATCCCTATGGTAGGAAGTGACTTTGTGGGCAGATAAAGGAGTGTCAGGTCCAACAAGTAGTTAAATCTAGAAGGCTAAATTATTCCTCCATAGGAGGAATTTTCCTCCATAGGAGAAGGTTCATGAGAGAAGTTTATATGGCTTTGAATGAGGCCTGTCGTGTTTAGAGAAGTGGTTGTCAGCTTTCTAACTCATTTTTTTTTCCTTTTTTTTTACCCCCAAGTTTGCTGTCTTGTTTTGATAACCACAGGGATCTTTAATACAACAAATTGTTTTTTTGTTTGTAGTATATAAGGAAAACTTATTTTAGCTGACAAGGACTTTTTAAAGTCTTCATATAAATTGTCAGAAAAGATAATTACAAAAATATATTCTAGTATTGCTTTGTGTTTGTTGAACTTTCTGGTTGGTAGCAATAATTATCATGAGATTAAAGTATTATTAAGTAATAACGGACTGACTAATAGAGAATCAGTGAGTGCTAGAGGAGAAAATGAATGGATCTGAGACCAGATTTTTGCTTTGGGCATGGGGGTACCTTTAGAATGACTGTGTCACCTCTGTGGCGTTTCTCTGGGATGACCGCAGCTTTGCCCCATCTCTTCAGCGGTGTGATGGTGCTGATGTACCAGCTTCAGCTCGTCTTCACTCTGTTTTTATTTTTCTCATTTGTTAATTGGTAGTACAGAACCAGCTTCTGTAAGGTGGTTGTGAAAGCTATCAGTGAAGATGACCATAGAAATTTTAAATATTACTGGTATGCTTTCCAGGTAAATGAGGGGTACTTTCCCAGACAGGTTGCAGTGATTTGTCTGCCTGTTTGTAAGCATGCTCACATTGTAAATCTCAAAGGTACTTATTTACTCTTACTTAATCACAAATGCTCATTAGAGCCGTAGCACAGTAATTACATAAATATTTAGTGATAGATAGCAATGCTTTGAAAAAAAACTAAAAATGTATGTCAGTCACTTGAAGTTCTTCAGCAGCTTTGGGTGGTTTTATGCTGTTTTATATTAGTGCAAATCTGTGTCAAATCTTGTATAAAGGCTTCTGTGTTAGTTGTTAACATGTAGTTCTTTGGCGCAGTGCTCTGATCAGATTCATTTGTTTTTGGAGAGATTAATAATTGCAAATTTAAATATGTGTAAATGATAATCTGAGTAAACTGTTTTTATGAATTGTTTCCTCAGGAGCTGCTTTTATCTCCTGTTCAAATTTAGAATGTATTTTTCTCTTTGCTTTTTTAGTAAATGTATGTATAAACTAATTTCACTATCCATTGTTCAGGTCTGAATTTAATCAGGGATGTTAATGTGCTCTGCATTTTGTTTCTGGCTTTGTACCAGAATTTTGATGGCATTATCTTCTATTTACTAGCATTAAAAAACAAGTAATAGAACAAAGAAATGTATGTACTGATAAGTAACTAATTGTTAGAAATTTGCTTTTGGAGAGTCCTAATAATTGAACATAAATGACGTTATATTATTCCAGAATGTTTGACTAGAAATAAATAATGTTTGGGGTTTATCTCTGCTGGTCACACATCTGATTTATGTCATCTGTTGATCCGTAAAAATTTCTGGCTTGTCACTTTTTCGAGGTTGTTGTTACAATAAGGGATGGAAGCTTATATTTGTAAAAACAGTGTTTTAGGACAGTAATATTTTCCAGGAGTATTTTTTGTATTCAAAAAATAATTCCAAGAATGTTTTCCCTTTAATTTTTTTCTGAAAATACAGTGGAACCTAATCTTAAAAGTCAAACAACAAAATTACATTAGAGAAAATGTGGTATTTATCTTTGCTTCAAAACAAACAAAGGAGCAAGTTAATTTTATTGCAAATTGATTGAATGATATTTGCTGTTTTCTTCTGAGAGTCAGTAGTTTGCAGGAAGATAAAAATGTATCATACGCAGCAAAGTCTAACGAGTGTTTTCTAAAGTAATAATTTTTGGTTCACGTCTTCATTTACTCATTTATTTTGTACTGCAGGTTGAACTTCAGTTTCAGTTAAATCGCTTACCCCTCTGTGAAATGCATTATGCCTTGGACAGGATTAAGGACAACAGTATTTTGTTTCCAGATGTCAGCATGACTCCCACCATACCCTGGAGTCCCAACAGGTACAAGAATACAAACACTTTAATATCAAAGATTGTATGGTAATGCAGTACTGAATTTCTCATAACAGATGGCTGAAATCTGCCCTAGAACAAGAAACATGCCTTGCTCTTCATTAATGGCGAGGATGGTTCAGAGAAGGGAGTGAAACTGTTCTAAATAAAGCAAGAAAAGTGGTCCTCTAAGGACTAGAATCTGTTGATTGGTTTTCCCTGCGGTTGAGCTGGGAAATAGGCATTGCAGTTGTATTGTAGTTGTAGAAAACAAATCTGCTATTGTTATTTACTGTTCTGCTGTTCTTCGCTGAAAATACGCATGATGCTTTATAGGAATGTAAATACCAGTTACAAGGAGTTTGCTGTGCAGGTTCTCAAGCATGCAGATTTCTATTTGCAAGGAGTGGTCCATTAGTACTTTCAAAGTTTGATGCAATGAGCCCAAATTTGGACATATCACTGAGGGGGGTGACTAGGAAAAGTGTGGGAATGAGTCTTGGAAGGACCAGCGTTGCACTTGCAAGCGGTCCTGAGATTCTTTGTATACATGTATTACAGTTCCCTTTATGAAATATAAACCCCAATGTTATATAAATACTTTTAAGGAAACTTAAGGCTGATGCAGTGATGCAGTGAAAATAGTTTGTCTTGAAGAGGAAACTTAGGGAAGAGAAATGTCAGGCTGAGTTGCTCAGGGAATATGGTCAGTATTCTTGCTGCGTAGGGAAGGATAAAAGAGGCATGAGGTTTCTGTACTTAGAAACCAGGGAAATGAGAGGTATGTGGAACTGATAGCCCGTACAGCATGCGAGGAGTCATGTGGTGTCTTGAAGGTGAGAATTAAGAGTGTGATTGTGATGTAGTACAAATCAGAAGATAGCTCAAGGATTAAAGGGAAAGTGATCTGGCCAGAAACCTGAGACAGCGAGATAATGTAAGACAAAAATTACTGGAAAAATTTTAGTTTATCTTTGGAAGTGTAGGAAGAACAGAGACGATAAAAGGGTGGGAGCAGTGTTCTGGGTGAGGATGCTGCATTCGGCAAAGCTTTGACAGTAAAGGCAGAAAGAAGGGAATGGGTTTTGCATAGAGTTATACTACAAAGCTAATGGAGGTCAATGACGATCTTTTCACTGACTTAGTTAAGTTTTGAGTGAATCTTACAAGGAAATAGTGTTTAGGGATAGTTTGGAAGTAAGCAGTGATTTCAATAAGAAGGTAAGTCAAGTAAGTTAGAACTTTGTTTTATGTTGGGAAATTTATGTTTACAGAAATTTACATATCGGTTGTAGTTGATATAATTTATTTGTATAATGGTTTTATATTTTTTTAATACACATAAAGGATATATATAATGGTTGTAGTTGAGTTTAAGTCAGTGTAATGAACATGTTTTTTTCCATCTGGTGGCTTTGTTTGCCCTACCTTGAGATTCAGTACTTCTGACTGACTCAGAACTGTCTGTCCCTCTGTTTTTCTTCTATTTTTGTTTTACATCCTTATTAATTTCCAGTATTTCCTAGAGTCTCCTGCCAGCTTATTGTTCATAGCTGTCTTAAAAGTTAGGAATTCAGTCAGTTCCCTCTTGATTTTACTCCCTGTTGCTAACTACTACTGAATAGAAACTTTCCCAGTCTGTAAGAAGCATGGTGCTTGTACCAAAGCAGATCACATTACTAAAGTATGGCCATATGTGCAGCAGTGACAGGTGTTTTTTACTATGCATGTCTACTTTTGAATCTGTCAGTGGGAATATTAAAAACTGTGTCTACCAATCTTTAACCTCTTATGCTCATTGGAATTTTCTGAAAACATCTTCCTCTTAATGCTGGTATCACTAGCTGGTTACAGCAAAAATCCTTTTTTTTTTTTTTTTTTTTAGACTGCTTTCCCGTTAGAGGTATGTGCCTTAATGATCTCAAAAAAAGTAAAGAGAAGTTTGTAGTTAACTGGTAGCCATTAGTTTTTTATTTGGTATTGAATTTCATCGTAGATAATTTTTACCAAGCCCTGGGATTGTATAACTGTTGACTTTTAAAGTTGACAATGTAAATACTGCAGGGAAGAAACATAAGTAATGTTACATTTTGCATAGTAATAGTAGAAGATCATTGTATGTCTACTTGCTTTTGTTATCAGGTGATGGTGCAGCATATACTTTTTCTAAAATGTGTACTATGCAGGTTAATTATTGTTAGGTGAGATAATGTAAATTGAGAAGTGGTTAGATTCCTTTGGGAAAAAAAAAAACCCAAACAACCCCCAACTGATTTATTGCAAATATTATCAAAGTTTTGTGATTAAAGCATGTGATTGCTTGGCTAGATTTGTTGATTTGTTTCAGTGTGCCTCAGAATGACACAATCAATACAGCAGCATATAGACTCTTTAATTTCTTTAAAGCTTTTGAAATCTTACCTCATTTCATTTCGAACTGACAGCAGATTGTCATAGCTTCTGTTTTTAAACTCTGTTGCCTCCTTTTGTACAGACAATGGGATGAGCAGTTGGACCCTCGACTAAATGCTAAGCAGAAAGAGGCTGTTCTGGCTATCACTACTCCACTTTCAATACAACTGCCTCCTGTTCTTATCATCGGTCCCTATGGGACGGGAAAAACGTTCACTCTGGCTCAGGCAGTCAAGCACATACTCCAACAACAGGATACTAGGTGAGATGGGGCACTAAATATAGAGCGATACTTGATTAGCAGAGATGATGTACTTTTTTTACTTAAATTCAAGTGAAAGGTAGAAATATAGTAATTTCCATCCAGCTTAAAAACAAACAAAACCCAAGCCATCCGTCATTGTTTTGAATGATAAAGTAATTTTATAGTCTTAGCCTGTATTTTCCATTTAGAACAAAACTAATTAAAATTGACAATATGTAGAATGACTGTGATTTGCTCGACACGGAAAGTTTTGCAGTATGCTAGATAATAAAAGCTGTTCCTTACTTAAAATCAAGTCTAGATTAATAATCACAAAATAATTATTGAAAAACTGTTTGAACTTTAAATCTTTTCATAACTGAAGGATTTGAGTTAAGGGGCTGAATCATGCAAACTACAGTAGGTTAGTGACTAGTTTCATTAAGACAGATGTGCAGGAAGATGGCCACTGTTTCCTTTTTTTTGTATTCTACTGCTTTGAATTGTTTTCTGTTTCTTCATTGCTTTTTTATTTGCACCATTTATTCCAGCAGGATTCTCATTTGCACCCATTCTAATAGTGCTGCTGATCTCTACATAAAGGATTATTTACATCCATATGTAGAAGCAGGCAATCCCCAGGCAAGACCTCTCAGGTATTTTTTTAAGGCTTATTATGTATCTATAAAATACTATTCTTAAGAAAAGGTGTCTATAAAAAAGGTTAAAGAACTTTTAAAACATAAAAGCATATTGGCGTTACCAGCAGTGCTTTTAAAAACATAGACTAAAAGGAACGTGAAACATTGTCAACGTAATTTTGGGTCATTTGTTAAATAAAAATAAAGACATCCTTTTTTAAGCTTTTATTATTCTATTGATAAATGTGTCTTTCCTAATGAGCAAACTTTTGATATGCTCCTCTAAAAGCTACTATGATAAAATAAAATGAACTTGAATTGTATTTTAGTTCCAGAAAATTTTGACTCACACTTACAATGATAATTTGGAAACTGGGGCTACTCACCTGGCTTTTTGAAGAAAAATTTTGATGTCATAGGAGCTACATATTTAGAGAATCATGTGAAAGTAGTTTGGCCTCTTCTGATAAGTCAGTTTGAAGTCATTGTATATGTGGTTAAATGTACTTACCGTGGGTATTTTGTGGAAATCAGTTAAGGAAACAAATGAAGAAGAGGTGGAAACTTTAAGAGCAAGGAGGGTAAACTTGCATAGAAATAGTTAAGGAGGATTTATTTATGGGCAGAAACCCGCTCCTGGGAATATTTTGTGCAGTAATCACAATATATGATGTATACTGCTAGCTTGGTATATATTTTTTTTTAAATTATGGGCATCATTCTCTGAATGCCGGTGTGTGAGTTTATTATATTACCAAGAAAATGACACTGTATGTTTACTTACTAGCTATTAAAAGCCATCTTGGACTTATATTTTATGCAATGTCAGTAAAGCCAATGAAGTTATGTGGAAGGGCTAGATTTACAACAGGTGTAAATTCTCTTAGGTTTGCTGGCTTTAGTTGCCATGTGACGTTTTATAGACACTGAAGGTCTGGCCAAGGAAAAGGCAGCAGCTTATTTTTGAAGTTACCTTTGATCCCGTTGTATTTTAACACAGATTGTCTTAAGGTGATTTGTAAAGCACTTTGTGATGAAAAGCATTATGGTGTCTTAATTTTGTGGTGGGGAAAAAAAAATGTGTCTAATTGACACTTTTGGGAATATTGAAGCGTGATTTAACAGAGCAAGGAGTTAAAGTTAAATGCAGTTTTATTGTGGTTTCCAGGCTTTTGCTACCTTCTTTTATGTGCTGTATTCAACTGTATAGTCCAGTCTCAGAAATACTTATGAAAAACATACATAAACAAAAGTGATATTTTTCTTATGGTTAAAATATATATATATATATTTGCCAAGAAAATTACAGCACACAACTTAAAAGTCACTGAATGTTTGAATTTAAGTATAATTGTCATAGTATTTGTTATGAATCCTTCAGAAGGTGCTGCTGTGGATTGTATGATGTTGTTCAAATAGTCATGATACCTCTATGAAAAGTTAGTTTTAGAAAATGGCGGCACCTCTGGAATTGTGTAGTTATATTTATGGATCCACAAGTATGGATCCACAAGTATGTATGTTTTCAAATAAAAAATATTACATATAATTGAGAAGCATATGTTTGAAAGCTAACTGCATGTCGACCTGGTCTGGCAGGAGTTAAAGGTCAATTTATCTGAATTGAAAGCTAGAGCTATGGGAGACTCCTAGCATAAAATCACTTATGGATCTCTTACCTTTCTTACTGACTCGTGTCAAGATATATTTTCAAATTAAAATCATTACTATTAGTTTAAAGAGGGTGCTCTGAGCCTCTTGCAGTATTTTAAAGGAAACATCAAGTGGAGTAGAAGCAGTTAATTATCAAAGTTGGATGTGCTACTTGCAGAGTTTGATGTGTTTCTAAATGGCTGAACGGTTTGCTTTAGATTTTTTTTTTTCCTTATTTACTCTGCAAGTGATGAGTTGGCTGAATAGTATCCTTGCTAAAAATGTTTCCATAGCTTAGTGGGGAGCACCATAATATTTATGTTGTTTTTAAAGAAGGGAAGCTTAATTATTTAACATTGACTGAGTACTGAGAACTGTGTAAGTATTTCTGTAAATTTCTGTGGCTGAGATGTACACTAAATAAATTATCTTGTCAATGATGCGACATAAAAGTTTGAAGCCTAGAGTTTGGGGTTTTTTTGTTTAAATATCATGTTATAAATTCATACTTTTTCTTAACAAAATAACTTTCTATGCCCTTTGGAAAATGCAGTCGGAATGAACGCTGAGAATTTATGTTGAGTCTAAGTTCTGCACCTAAATAAAATACCAGTGAAGCCTGAAGGCCAAATTCTCGTAGTCTTGATGCCCATAAACAAATCTGTACCCAGAAAAAAAAAAATGCCCCTGGGTTTGATTAGATGATTCAACTGTATTAGGGGCACGCTCCAAAACCTGACTCTTACTGAAGAAACTTGACATTGAAACATTTTTGTTATACTTATATAAATTAATGCAGAAGTGTTTCTGAAAGAAAAAAAACCAACCCTAACCTACAGTTAGGAGGAAAGAGCCTTCGATTAAGTGCTTCTGTTAGGTGCTAAGACACTTGATTTTAAGTGTGGAGAAGCAGGCACCTTTAGACGGTGAGTCAGAGCAGTAAGAGGTAGTAATTGGCTCCTAATTTGTATACCCTTTTACTCTGTGGAAGTGCTTGTCTCTCTCCATCAACTGCTAGAGTCTTCAGGAGGCAGGCTGCTGAGGCAGGCACTGTAGCTAGATACTTCAGATTATCACCGTCTCCTGAAAACTCCAGTCAAGACCTAGGAAGCAGATAGCAGCAGTTTCTCTGTATGTTTCTGGGCATACAGTGATTGAGGTATCTACTGTTTATTACTATTATTTTACTTGTGTATTTCAAATTTAGTTGTATCCATACGCTGGTTTTGTATGTAATACTAGGGGAAAATGAAAGAGGTTGATACTGCTTTTATCTGTATTTTTAATATTTTTATTTATTCCTAAACATGTTATTGCTGACTATCAGTTCAGCAATGTCAGAAAATAAGTTGATCCTGTTTAAAATATCTCAGCTGCAACCTCTCCAGTTCATCTTTAAAATATTTTGATTATAACATACATATGTAAGTACTGCATGTGGCCTGAAACCAGATAGCTTTAGTATGTGGCTACTAGCTTCAGGAGATACCCAGACTATAAAAATTAATCAATCGGAGCAAACCAGAGTTTGAATTAGAAAAAAACAACCCCAAAACAAAAACCCAACAGTTTTTAAAGGACTGTTTTTTTCCAAATCGCCTGGAGTAAAGTTCTCATACTGAAAATGGTATTAATTTATCTTATCAAATGTTAGTTTGTAAAATAAATGCCTCTTTAGCCAATTACTTTTTTTGTTGAAACTCTAGCTTCTATCTTATGCCATACTCAAAGGAAGATTGATTTAAAAAGTTAACTTTCAGGTTGTAAGACAGGTTCTTCACATGTTTTCTGCATCCCGAGGAACATACTTGTTCGTGAGAATGAGCCTCTCTTTGGAGGTGGATCAAAAGAAATGGAAGAGGGAAATCAGGTGCTTTTAAAGTTTTCTTTAGGCTTCTTGGGACTACTTAGATTTTTTTTTTTTAATGGTCTTTTAACAGAGGCATGAAATGAGACTGCTAGATTCTTTTTCCTCTAAGCTTCTTTGTTCTTTTGCTTGAGGGATTTCAGGTGAGAAATAACTGCACAAAATCTGAGGAGCTGGGATTGGAGTTTATCCAAGAAGAGTTCTTTGGAGCACAGCCTGAAGGGAGAATCCTGGCTTTTTTATCAAGAACTAGGAGGAGTTGGTGTTTTCCAGTTCAGAACAGGGAAAAGACGTTTTGAAGAACTTAAATTTAGTCCCCGTTCACTCTGTTGTAAGGAGTCATGAGAAGTAGAAGTTGCTTTTGTAGGACAGGAGTGCAAATGAAACTCTGTTTAGTCTCCCTCAGAGGTTCTGACTCTAGACTTGCCCTTTATTAACTTTTAGAAGTGTATTTTAAGTGATTTAGGTGCAATCCCAGCCTGAAACATGAACAAGGAAATGATTGTGAATCTTAATTACTGATATAAATTCTCTACTTTTGCAAATAGTCTATTGTACAAATTGATACTTTGATGGAATTTATCAATGGAAGCAAAACATGAAAGATTAGGAAATACTCAATTTGACTAACATTTAATAGAAATATTTGGGCAAATTTCCAGCCATTATGTCAAAAAAGAAAGCTGATGGAAACATAGATAGGTTAGCTGACAGTTTGTTCCATTCTTTGGCTCATTGGCTAGAGGTCCACAGAAATGAAGGCTGCTGTTGGTAGATATCCAGATGCCACATTTAGAAATAAAGGTGGTATGAATTTCCATGCGACATGCAGATTCTGTGCCTGTTAACCCAGCATTAGTCAGTACAGTGGATATATTCAGTGTTTTTGTTTGCGGAAGATTGAGTCCCTAATCTATAATCTTCTGGGATTTCCATTTCAATGGGGTTCTCTATGTATTTGCTAGTAATTCCACTGCCAGTGAAACTTCTTTAATCAGAAGTTAAGGGTATGTTGCAGGGTGAAACGTTAGGGTTTGTGTTAAGCTGGTAAAACCCATTTTTGTAATGGGTTCCTTTAACTTTAAGAAAAAAAACCTAATAATGAAATTACAGGAGATTTTATTAGCCCAAATTGCACCTGAGAAAGAAATCCCTTGCTCTGTGTGGCTTACTGATATCACGACATTTTTGAAGTAGTCGCATCTGTCAAGTGTTTTTATGCCAGTGGTGAATAATAGCTCTGGGATACCTTTTTGATCTCACATCAAAATAAGAGAAATTAATGGGTAAGCAGCAATGCAGTTTGAAATGCTGTCAGCCAATCTGTGAGTCACACATAGTTGAATTTTTGTAATAAAAGACAGTGCATGGTATAATAATGTCTAATAACCATAATATTTTGCATTTCAATAGCACCTTTCATCCAAGAATCTCAAAGTGCTTTACAAACATAAACTCACAATAAACTCATTATTTATAAACTCACAGTACTCCTGTGAGATGGTAGGTAAGTATTACCCTCAGTTAAGATTGAGAAGCTGAATCATACAAAAGCTGACTGAAATGGCTGGGATAAATCGAGCAGGGGTTATCTTGCTCCTACTACCTTGTTCTAGCTATTAGGCTGTGACTTTGTGTTGTTACATTGGTGTAATAACAGTTTATCAAATCTTATCAGTTTGATGCCTGATAAGAAATAAATATATTGGGGTGACATTAGAAGGTTCTTGTTCAAGAATGACTCAGGAGTGTTTTGTTTGCTCCTGCGCTGAACCCAGTCTTAACTGGAGTTACCTTTGGTCACAAAGTGTCAATTTTGGTTGGTTGTGTTGTCAAATTAAAAAGCCATTCAGAATACTGCAGTGTGTTTGCACCTCTTTGCATTTCATTTTGTGCTTATTGTCCAAAATGGACATTGTATTTTCACAAACCAAATTTATTATAATCCTAATAATTGTTTCTCTCACGTTATACGGAACTGAGCTGTAATTTTCAAACGTGGGTGGACACGTGATATCCAAAGTCCAGCCAGTGCAATCATGTTTTGCACTTGGGTGCATAATTACACTTTTCCAAATATTTGATTAATGATTTGACATTTGTAATATGGGCACAGGAGAAATTAATCAGAAGAAAATAAATAATGAATAGATAAACCAAACAGCATTAAATCCCCTATTTAGAACTGAAATTAGTTTAAATCATTTCATCTTAATTTGCTTTGGAAATAAATTAAAATAACTTTAATTCTAAATAGTAATATCTGCACAATAGTTTCCTGTAGTTTTAAGGTTCCACCTTAGATTCACAGTTCTTACTTAATACAGATACATTTTTGAGGAACACTCCATAGAGAAGCCCTTTGACATCTTTACCCAGATCCTCAGCTAGTGTGGTTTGATATATTTCTATGTATCTCTCTGGAGTTGTCTGTACTCTGTTTTCTGGGGCATACTCTTTGTGTCTTCCTTGTTCCTCTTCCATTTAGCTAGACTGGCCGTAACATTTCATCACTTTTTAAGACAAATTCATCATTGATCTCATGATATGGTGATTAAAATTGTCTTGTGTCATGGAAAGATATTTGAAGTCCAGTGCTTTGCTGACAACGTCCTGATATTTTAGACTCTAGCCATCCTTTTTGGCACTATTTTATCATTCTTTTATACAGTGTATCATAATTACGGCCCTGCATGATAAAAAGATGAATATACTTCCTGTTTGGCTCTTAGAACTCAGAAGACAGATAGTATGTGTAAAACGAAGTACAGTGTTTTATTAATGTCCTTTGAAATTTTTTTTTTAAAGATTCTATGGCTGCAGTTGATGAAATGTGCAGACCACTGCAACTCTGTCAGTTCCGAGACTACGGGCTATATTTATATTTCAGCTGAGGAAATATTTCTTTAAAATGAGTTTACTGAGAGTTTAAAATGAAATAGACATTGATGTGAGGGTCACAGGACTTAAATGTACGAAGAATTTACAGATTTTCATGTGTGAATTAATCCTTGGTAACTGTTCATGTATGTAGTATTGCACTGCAGCAAATAATGGAAGGTAAATCCAAGACATTTTAGCATGTAATTCTGCACAGTTGTGATGTTTTGCTTCCTGAAGATTACTTTTATTTATCAGAAAACAGAATACTAGCATTTGAAATATTAGGCTGTCACTGTGTTCAAACTGTATAGAAAATAAGCCCCCTTTTTCTTTTCTAGGGTATATTTCAGAAATCGCTGGGTAAAGACTGTCCACCCAGTTGTGCATCAGTACTGTTTGATTTCAAGCACACATTCCACCTTTCAGATGCCACAGAAAGAAGACATTCTTAAGCAACGAGTAGTAGTTGTTACTTTAAATACATCACAGTATCTATGTCAACTGGATCTTGAACCAGGTAAGATAATTTCTAAACAAGAAGTGTCCATGCTTTGAGAATTATCTTCCTCTTACCAGTCTCAGTTCCTTACCCAATCCTTTGAACTGTTAAAAAATAAAGTAAACAATGATAATCTTAAAATGGTCTCTTTCTTTAGGAATAAATGTTTATTACAAAGCTATAAATTGCTGGCATTCAAATTAACCTTTTGCTTATTCTATTTTTTCCTTATTTAAAAAAAAAATAAATAAAGAAGCAGTACTATCTATGATCTGGTGTTTCTGAGATCCAGGAGGCAAAATTCTGTTTGAGATTCTGACTTTGAATATTATGCTTATTAAGGTCATTACTCAGTGGAGCATGTAAGCATAGATACACACAGAGAGCTTTTTTTCTTGTTTTGTGAATTGTTTAGCTGTGCAAACAACTCCCACACATACAAACCCATGCTATGTTAAGGTGATAATTCTAGGGTTGTTTTTGAAACTGAAATGTATTAGACTGATTTTTTTGGGGGGCAGAGGTTGCTTAGGGTTTATTGTTTTCTTGATCTCCAAATGAAATCCATCTGCTTTTTGGAGAACGTGGAATTTCTTTACAGAAGTTGTTACGGTTAATTTTTTATGGCTACATTTAGGCATTTGTTGCAATAGAGAAAACTAACATGGAATTTATGGTAAATGTTTTTAGGTCTTTAGATGGAAGTGTAACGGCTTTGTTTGGCAATGAGCTGTGTACAGTCATGCCATAGTAATGTGTGTACAGCTGTATGAAATTAATGTTTTCCAAAGAAAATTGCTGCATTTTTATGTATATAATCTTAATTGGATGGTATACTAAGTCCTCTAATACTTTGTTTTAAACCTTAATATATATCAATATATAAACCCACTTCTCTTCTATACCTATCCTGAATTTACATTTCATAAAATATAAGTCTACTGTGGCCCAGTTTTTTTCAAGTGCATGTTATCCAGTGCATAGATTTCCCCCCCTCAAGAAACCTTTTGGTCCGATATTATCGTAAGATTGAATTTAAATTTTCCTTCAACTTCTGTTCCTTTTTTCCCCCCCTACATTCCTTAAAGCCCATAACCAGCAAAGTGCTCAGGTATGTGTGCAATTTTAATGGAAAATTTAGCATATAAAATAGTTAATAGGACTCAAGTACATGAGGAAGTCCTTTTCGTTGTCATTGTCCAAAGCTCTTCAAGCCTCATGGTGATGAAAAGATTTTCAGATTTGAGAAACCTATTGAGGGAGGTCTGCAAAAAGATGTTTGCTCTTGGTATAAGGAGAGCTCAGGTAAAACACTTGTTTAACTTCACGTGTATCAGAAGAAAGAGGCAGATCTGTGGGCTGCTGCTAATGTCACTGGCAATCAGTTGGCCGCTGTTGGTCATTTGATGGGTTTGAAAATTGTTTGTTTGGTTTCTAGTAGTTGCTAGAAATTAATTTGTATAAGCCATACTGATTTTTTTCTAGTTTTGGTTGCTATCAGAATACAGAACTTTCAGTACAATTTCTTGTATTGTTATCACTGTTTATCATATTTCAAGTTTCATTTATTTGCTGATATCTCTTGTTTTACAGGTTTTTTTACACACATTCTGTTAGATGAAGCTGCGCAAGCTATGGAGTGCGAAACTATTATGCCCCTAGCATTAGCTAATAAAAACACAAGAGTTGTCTTGGCTGGAGACCATATGCAGGTAAGAGCTATAGAATTTTTGAATGTAAACTGCGTCTACATAATATTTGTATCTATCTGCTCCAAATCCCCAAATTCTGTGGTACGTGAATGCCTCATAATCTCTAACATAGACTCACAGTATTTCTGCTAAGTGAGAACATGCTGTTGTCTCCATTTTACAGTAAGGGAATTGAAGCGCAAAGTGTGTGAGTTGTCCGAGGTTACATAGGAAATCTGTGATAGAACAGATCTGGGCCCACTCAACTTCTGAACTTTATGCAAGTAAAATTCCATTTTGAAGAAGGAGATGCATAAATTTTACCAGTCATATAATAGATGGGGAAGCCAAGGAAAATTCAAGGGATGTTATTTGCATAAGATACGGGGATAGTTGTTATTACAGTCAGGGTAGGAGTTTCTCCTACTTTTTATGACTGGTATTCCCTATTGATTTCTAAAAGAACTGAAGAATACGGAGAATGCGTATTATGATTTAGACAACTCTTTTTTATTAGAAGCATCATAATCTGGTAAAGATTTGAACAAGTAAGAAATAGGAAATGGAAACTAACCAGTGCCTTGATGTTACTGTGATGTGCCTAGGAATCGCTTGGTTTAAAGAGTTTAGAAGAGTTTAAAATGCTGATTATGCATGTCATTTTGCAGCCTGTAGGCATGAGAAAGCATGCTTGGAAAAGTCAATCTTACTTGCTTTGTTGATTTAGGCCAGATTTATTTGTTTTTATAGATTTGCCTTTAATTCTTTTGACATTTCACAATAGCAATAGAATGGATGTTTGCGTTTGGTATAGTAATAAACTTAGAGTAGTATTGCCACCAATGATTTAATACTACTAGATCATTTCAAGTCATGATCATAGTAATCCCAAGGTCTGGCATAGAGCTTTCTAAATACAGATCTCAAAAGTGCTTTTTAAGAGATTGGAATTCTTACCACTTCAGGCTAGATCGCATCAGCCCAGCTGGATGGCTAGAGTCTTGACTTGGCCTGTGTGTCTCAGGCTACGTGTGTAAAGAGCTGTTCTGTAGCTCAGGTTCTTACGGAAGCTACTCTGTGAGGTATCCAGTATTTAAATTCATAAAACTAATATTTATCTGAAGTGAAACTCAAACTCAGAATCTGAATCATACGTATTCAGAATGACAAAATAGATTGGCTTAATTTCTACATTTTAAAATTTAATTTTAAAAATCTTTTTTCATCATCTTTGGTTCTATTTTTCCTGCTGTAATAGATGATGTTTTTGTTGTTAAACAAGCCCACTAGTAGTTTAGTGTAATAGTAACTAGGCCACTTGGGTTTTAGTTTTTCCAACGACTTTCTATTTAACTTTTTAAAATTGTGTTACAAATTTCTATATTTTCTGATCTGTACTATTTGTGGTAGTAACTTAACTGTAAAGTGCTTGTCAGATTAATTGTATAATGTTATTCAAAACATAGTTTTGGTTTTGTTGTTGTGTTTTTTTTTTCTTTTTGTCAAACAGCTCTCTGCTTTGAGTTTTTTCACCTGTGCAAGCCACAAGAAAAAACTTATATCTAAGGGTTTTTCTCTCCTCTTTACATAGTTGCTGAATGTTTTATTGTTCCTTTAAGAGCATGCTGGTCTTTTGTGAGTTTTACAGTAGGAATGGGCATTTCTATGGAATAGCCATGGCATATGTCTTCCAACTATGAATGTACAGTAAAAGTAAGGTTTCATTTTTGTTTTGATGCAAAATACATAAGTTGGGAGCATGAAATTCCAAGTCCACATATTTAGTTACATTTTCTTTGTATGTGTGTGTCTATTACAGCTCAGTCCTTTTGTCTACAGTGAATTTGCCAGGGAAAGAAACCTTCATGTTTCATTGCTTGATCGGCTCTATGAGCACTACCCTGCAGAATTTCCATGCAGGATCTTGCTGTGTGAGAACTATCGCTCCCATGAAGCTATCATCAAGTAGGTGTGAACTTTTTCACTGTATCATGCTTTTCTTTGACTGGTGTGAGTGAACAAAACAACTCTGAGCCAAGCACAACTGAATGAAGAGAGAAGCATTACGTGTTTCTGTAACGAAAGCTTGGTTGTTTCAAAGTTAATTAGTAGAGTAAGTCTTCGTTACTAGGTTGAAATTCAGTCTCCTAGAACACATGCCAGGGCTTCAGTTAGGCGGTTGCATTACAGACCCCTCATTCGGGTGGGGATGCTTTGGCTGCAAGACTTGCACACTAAGCGAAAGAAGAGCTAACTTTCCCTTTTTAACTGTTGTGCAGTGTATTATATGGGGTCTGTGTTTCTTTGAACTGTTTCAGAATTTTAGAATTACTGGGGTGGATTATCTTGGAATGGTAAGCTATGTGCAATGTAAGGAATGTGAGGATATACAACTATGAACAGAAAGAAAAAAAAGGTCAAATTTTGGGCATGTTTCTTTCCTGTTGTCATCTTTTGTTACTTATTTCAAGACACATTAATCAGTGGGTTTGCATTTTTATGCTATGATAAACTAATGGCTGCTAGTATAATGAGCTCATCCATGAGCTGTGCTAGAAAGAATAAGTGCAACCATGGGGAAAAATGCTAAAGTTTTAAATCCTGGCTCAAATACGTACTGAGGAATATTATGTTGGTATCCAGTCATACTAACTAGGTTATCCCTGTGTTCAAAGCAAAAGCAGAAATATTTAAGTGCTCTGGGGAATCAAAAGTGAGAATGTAACATTATGTTACACAGCTTGATCTGTCTTCATTTTATGGACTTGGTCATTATAGACTGAGTGATGCTAAATTTCTTACACGTTTCTTGAAATTGTAATTTCAAAATGAGAGAGAATCTGAAAAGGAAGGGATCGTTTCAGCTTTTGGTTAGAGATCACTTCCATGAAATTTGCCTCAGAAAGATCATGAAAATGCACTTCAGCAGTTGGAGTTCAGACAGCGAGTTCCTAGAAAGATCCACTGTGTTGAACACCGAGGTAAGGACTGCAGAAATACCACTGCGGCTAGTCAGCTGCCTAGTGAAAGTCCAGTGTGCCTAATTCCACTAGAAAGTATTGCTGTGTGAAGTGAAACCTGCTAAATACTCTGACGGTGGTCCATTTAGGAGATTGTCTCAAGTCTACTTTTTTTTATAACGTGGAATTTCCCCTGACAAATGGGACCATGGCACTGAAGACCGAAGTAAGTGTAGGAAAGATGGTTCATGGTGGGCTCATTAATCATACCTACCTAACTGAAGTAAAGAGAGGAAAAGAAATAAAGGAAAGAACAAGCCATTAGTTCAGCCTGACTTTGGAGCTGTAATTGGAAAAAACAGTCCTTGTAGAAAGGGTGTTTTATTTTTTAATGAGAACTCATTACTAAGAATTAATTTGCAGAAGAAATTGTTAGTTTTGCTCATTGGCAGCAGTGGACTGCTGCAACTCAATCCACAGAAGAATTGCATATTCTTCAGGATTGTCCAGTGTAAGCCAGTTCTGGTCAGTAGTGGGCTGCAGTTGTTTGATGATTTGGTAGCAGGCTGGTTTCTTTAGCTTTTCCGTGACCAGTAATTTACATCTGAAGCTGCAATAGTTGGAAGCCTGGAAGAACTCGGTGGACCCACTGACTGCACTCCTGCTTTTGTTGTCTTCGTGTCAGGCTGCATTCATGTTACTGCATCCACAGAGCTATATCCGAAGAACGTTAAGGTTGGAGGTTGAGCATTCAAAAGTTAGATTATACCAGAATTCACTAATTAATGAAAGCCAGTACATTAGTTTAGCTCTACTGTGCATGCAATAGTATACAGGAGTTACAGTACTACCGATAGTAATGTGCAGTCTCTTCTTGCTGTTTTTTTGTCTTGTGCCATTCAATTTGCCTTCTTCCCTCCTGCTTTTCACTATGAAAGTAGTTCTTACCTCATTTCCTTTTCAGTCAGCCAGCTTCTGTAATGCCTGCTGCCAGCAGAGGAAGTATATTCTGGTTGTATTTCTGATGACTGGCAACATAGATTGGTCTGGAGTAGAAGTCACAGAGGAAAAGCTTGCTTGGAAGCTGAACACTTGGCCTGCACTGTGCTCAGTACACATGAAGTCTTTAGTAAATTTATCTTCCAAGTTCAACAACCCTTAACTGATGTAAACAGGCTCATTGTCTAGCAAGCCTGGGGAACAACCAGTCCCAGACAGCAAGTGTTCTTTTGCCCAGTTTCAAGCCACCAGAACATCTGAGTGAAACACGAGTGAGAATGTTAGTAACTCTGTCAAGCTTTAGATTAGAAGAAAATACTGCCTTTGTAGAAAAAGTGTTGGAAAAGCATATTCTTAGTGCCTTCTGCTCCGTCTGTAGTATGGAAATATCAGTTCAGAGAAATCACTTGAAGATGCCAAATAGTAATCAGTGGTTCTATTTTCCTTATGAAGTATTTTGTGGTTGCATATTTTATCAGTGAGATTTGCATATTTTATCAGTGAGCTCATATGTAGACTCCACATTTTATTCTGTTTTGCCTTGTTACAGTTATACATCCGAACTTTTCTATGAAGGCAAATTGATGGCAAGTGGAAAGCAGCCAGCACACAAAGATTTCTACCCTTTGACTTTCTTCACAGCACGTGGAGAAGATGTGCAGGAAAAAAATAGTACAGCTTTTTACAATAATGCAGAGGTAACTCTTCTTTGGCTTTATTCTTGATTGTTTTCTTAAAGCTCCCCTCCCCCAGATTTATTGGTTTATGCTCAGTGTAGGTGGAAGACATAAATTGTCCTCTACTAGGAGAGAGGAACATGGAGTTTGCTAAACATGAAGTAGTGAACATTGCAATTGTAGTAAACTTTTCCACTAATTTATCTTCTTTTTTTCTTTGCAAATTGCAAGCTGCACATAGTTCTCTCAGGCTCGTTCTTCAGGATGTCTTTCCTGATAATTTTTGTGACAGTCTGATGGATGTATCTTAGCAACTAAGAGTAACTGCAATTTGAAGTAAAACTTAGGTTTCTTTGACTGTTGTAGAAATGTTCCCACTCAGATAAGAGTCCTCCAGAGTAATGTTTCGTATTTGCTTTAATATGTTTAGGATCTGTGTCTAACTGATCATGTGCAGATGAGATTTTTTCGGTGAGAATTTATTCTCAATATGTTTGTTTCACACAGACTTATTTGCGTTCTTCAAAAACTACTTTCATTCTCATTCCTTCCCTTGAGTTAAAAAAAACCACCCACCAAACCAACAAAACGCACAAAACCAAACAAAAACCAAACACTCCCCCACCCTTCCCTCTGACTTGGTAATACTTTTTGTAGTGGAAGATGCCTTTTTCCAGTCACCTCAAGTTAGGGAGGGGTTGACCCCACTCCTTTTTCTCCCACCAAAAAGATGTCTTAAGAAATGTCATTGACATTTAAAGAATAACAAAGAAATACCACTAATTTTCTTAAACTTATGAGGAATTTTAACTGAAGTTAGGTTGCAGTTTAGCAGCAGTGTTTGTTATGAAGTACTGCAGAGCTGTCTGTGTTTCCCCTTGTTGATCATGGTGCAGTTCATTTGATGCACAATTTTTAATCTTCTTGTTGTTGTGCTGCACTTGTTATGCATTCTTTGATGTATTAAAATACCTACTCAAATAAGAAGCTCCAATAACTTCTGGACACATCACTGAAAAAAACCTGAAGGCACCTGACTACTTTCACTAATCTACTTGGATTGCTTTGCCATTTAAAAAAAGTTGTAAAGAACCTAAAAATATCTTCAGTGGCCAAGTAACTGTCTGAAAATTGTGAGTCCTTAATAGCTAAAGGCAGAAATGAAAGACAACAGCTGCTTAAACACCAACATGAAAAATGAAAATTCAGATGATGAGGGAGATTTTTGCTGTTTGACCCTTAATGGACATTTGCATTGGGGCATCTTATGGTTCATTGGTGCCTATGTTAAGTATTAATCTGGAAAATACACTTGCTCTTTTTGGTCTTAATTCTAAAATTTCCCTATGTGGTGTTGATTCTAAATACATATCCAGAAGCTATATGCTTTCAGAGAAGCTTGCCAAAATACCCGCAAAAGATCATTCTATTTATGCTATGGTTTTTATACATATCAAAGTTTATTCTAATATCCTTTGTCAGTAGAACTAGCTTTTAAATACAAGAATTTACCATGCAAAAAGTTATATTCAGGACTTGCTCAAAACCAGCCACGTATTTTCACTGCCCTCTGAAAATCTAAAATTATAAAGAATAAACTATTTGTGACTTTTTAAGGATTAACAGATCTATCTTTGCTTTATTAGTTTCCTCATGATTTTTTTTTTAAATACCTGAGTTTTTCAATAAACTTTCCCATTTTAGATTAATTAAAAAAAAAAAAATATACTTACATGAGAATGTAAATGTCATATAATCAGATCTTAAGTGGTAAGAAGTCAGCATGAAACAACAGACTTCTAGGAGTTAGGAACTACTACGTTTTATACTATTGTACATACCCATTGTGATTTATAACACTTTGCATGTTCCTGAAATGTCCATAAAAGTTCCTTGAATTCCCACTTACCAATTTGAAGAAGAGATAATATAAAAGCTAAGAGCATTAAATTTATTTTTAATGCCACCTTCCCACAGCCAAAGATAACTGGATGAATAGGGAAGAGAAGAAAGTTAAGAATACTTGAGAGACTATCTTCCTAGCTTCCATTAAGAGGCTGAGCTTGCATTTGTGATGCTATAGGAGAACTGCATTCATCAATTATCATGCTGTACGTAGCTGGATAAATATTTATTGAATGTCATACCGACATTTATTAAATGACATATTGAATGTAAATGTTAAACCCAAACAAACCCACAAACCTTCCATGAAGTTATTCAGAAGTGCCTTCTACAGTGCGGTATCTCTCTTCAGTGTGTTGAAGCAGAAGCTGCTATGCCTGGCGCTTTTTGGCAGCAGGTTACTTTGAGCCTGTCTCCTCACAGGAGGAGGTTTTCAGTTTTTATTACTCATTAGGCTTCTCAGGTAGCACATTTAATAGTATTTCATAGACGCGCACTAGCAGTTCATGAATAATCTGAAACTCTCGATGGTATCCTTTGGAACGGGAAGTGATTGTGCTCTGGTATACATACTCTCTTTCTAGAGTTATCAAACTCTAACATGCCATATATAAAATCCAGAATAAAAATAAAATAATCCCTATTTGTGCAGTATATTTACTTATGGAAATTAGTTAGAAATATGATAGGAAAGGTCCTACTGCACTTGACATTTTCGTAAGAACATAAGCATGAAAATTAAGGTTATTAATATAATTTCCTAGATTGTACTTTAAAGGTGACATTTTTGTGGGCAAACTTTTATTTCAAGATTAAAAAAAGGTACTGTATAGTAAATACATTGTTTTAATAAATGATGTTTTAGAGTATCACTATAGAATACAATAGTAGTATTGCTTGTTCAGTAAGGCTATGTAATACTGTGACATGTAAATGTTTTAGAGCTTTAAAATTCAAATTCTCTTTCCATATCAAAGAATGATCTTCAGTGGAGCATACTTTTAAGATTTCTGACTTTCTTTTAAGGTGTTTGAAGTAGTAGAGCGTGTAGAGGAATTAAGAAGAAAATGGCCTGTTGCCTGGGGCAAATTGGATGATGGCAGTATAGGTGTCGTAACACCTTATGCTGATCAAGTGTTCAGAATTCGGGCTGAACTTCGGAAAAAAAGACTGTCTGATGTCAGTGTAGAGAGAGTGCTAAATGTTCAGGGTAAGTAATAGTTGTATGTCTCAAAGATATGCTAAGGAAGTAAAAAATGTGACTGGTGAAGTTAAGTAAGACTTACTAAAATAATCTTAAAACGATCAGAACAAAAGGAGAGCTGTGATATAGCCCATAAAAACTGATGTATCAAAATGAAACTGGCAAGTATGCTGATTAGATATTATTCCAACATTGAATACCAAAGCAATAAACTCATGGATGTGAGATTTATCTTTTTTCAAAATTAAGTTCAAGCTTACAGAAAAAATAAATTGATTGAGTGAAAAATGTGAAAACTGACGGATTTTTATTGTAAGGGGAAAAACAGAGTTCCAAATAAAAAGGTAACAAGGCTTTAGCCTCAAAATGTTTTACTGATTTTTGCATTTGTAGAATAGACTGTAAAAAGGGGTCCACAAATTTATGTATTTGTTCTTGGGATCACACTGATAACAAGAATTTTGTGTAGGCATAGCCTGTTGCTAGGTTGTGCTTTTAGTCAGTGATAAACAAAGGAAGATAATAAAGTAACTGAGTGACAGTGACTGGTGTGTTCTGTTTTTTCATGGTAGATACTCGTATATTTGAGAAATTTTTAAATATGAAACAAGAATGTCCAGAACTTTGTGGTTTGTTGTTTTGTGGGGTTTTTTTGTTGTTTTTTTTTTGTTTTTGTTTTTTTTAGGTAGAATAAATAAATCCACAATTTGTTATTGGCTGATTGGCAGTGTTGTTAAGATAATTAGCATTTCAGAAATTTCTGGATGATTAATATCAAGATGAAAAATAAGCTTTTTAGAGAGGAAATATTCTTGTAATAGAATATGCTATTTATAGTGCATCTTTTAAAATTTTTAAATCTTATTATTCTTGCATAAAGCTCTTCATGTGAAGGGTAGCTATCAGTTCTTCAGAATATCTAGGTGTGAAATCTGACTGGCAAGTGCAGTGGTCTGATTGTGTTACTAGCGAAATAGCTACAATTATCTCAGACATTTGTTTTTTGTTTCATTTTAGGAAAACAGTTCAGAGTTTTGTTTCTCAGCACAGTACGAACACGGCATACATGCAAACATAAGCAAACACCAATTAAAAGGAAGGAGCAGTTACTGGAGGATTCAACAGAAGACTTGGATTATGGTTTTCTGTCTAATTACAAACTTCTCAACACTGCCATTACAAGAGCACAATCCCTGGTAGCTGTGGTGGGAGATCCTATTGCTTTATGTTCCATTGGAAGATGCAGGTACTTTATAGATGTTCCTTAGTTAATCAGGGCTAAGGATACTAGAAAACGTGTTTGTTTGATAGAGTAAAATGATGGATGTTCTTTTAGGTGCCAAATAAGACACAGCATAGTTAAACCCTTAAGATAACTGTATAATGAAATTGAAATTCTTCATGTTTATATTCACAGAAATACCATAAAGATGGTAAAGCATTACTTGTGTTCCCAACTCTTGCAGAGGCTTGAATCTTGTCATGATTTCAGCTTGTCCAAAGTGTGCTGCTGAAGCTCACCCCTCAGGCAGAGCAGGCAGTTGTAGCCCTGGGTAACCTGAGCAGTGTCGGTCTGCGCTGCAGCCTGAGATGCCAGCTACCAAGTCTCCTCTGGAGCTGGAAGCATGCAGTTGCGCAAGGGCCGCTCTGTCCCCTGATTAGTAAGTCTTGCTGACAGGGAAGAGAGGGAACGTTTTTATTCAATGATAGCGAAGAAAACTACTACAGATGAGAGGCAGAGCATTTTAATATCCTCTACGGGTAGACAAGTCTGGCTTTTTTTGGTTGTTTTTTTTTGTGGTTTTTTTGTTCCGGTTTTAGCTTCTTATCCAGAGTCACAGTGTCACCATGTATAACAACATACAGAGAAAAAGTGTAAGATATCTACCACCTGGTCATTGATAAACTGTCTTTTTATGTTTTTACAGTTGCTCTAATTTTTACTTGACAGTAACAATTGCAGATGCTTAATTTTATTTTTAGTGTGGTTTTTTGGTATACCTGTTACAATTTTATATATAAATAAAAGTAATATATAATTTGGAGTTAAAAATTGTGATGTAATATAGTATTTTAAAGTTGAATATTACGGCAGTCATATGAAGGTAGAAGACTTGAAAACCATTATTTATGTTTTTATATGTCTTCATGACACTAGGAAAAAAACTCGTTAAGCTTTGAGTGAATTTACTTTATATAGACTTAAATGAAGAAATGTGAAAAATGCTGAGATGTAAACACTGATGTTAAGGATACCAAGCTCTTGTTATTCAAAGGTTTCTTTTTTTGATGGAAAAGCTGAAATGTTGAGATGATCAGAGAGAAACCCTGAGGCTTATTTCTCAAAGAGAGGAAACACTGCACTGATTACATTATTATAATACAGCTAAAAATACGTATTAGTCAGTTGTTATATCTACATTGTATTCTACTTTCTTGAGCAGTATTCTTCTACTGTATTGAAAATGGATGTGGTTTTCAAAGATTAGAATTGAAAAATCCAAATGGAAACCAAACCTTTGTTTACTACATTTATGAACTATAACCTGAATTTAACCATTTACCTGCTGGTGACATGTCAAGAGTGATCTGCTCTAACTGCTAATAACATCTTATTAAAAGAGAAATAATGGTTGTGGTTTTATTTCGCTTTCCCATTACCTGCTTGGTTTTTTAGACATGATCTGGCTTATGTAACTAACTGATGGGAAACAGCTCTGTGCCTCCCGAGCACTCGATCCACAAATGATGAGTGTCTGTCACAGTCTGCTGGTGCAGTCTCTAGTTCATCAGCTTACGCTGCAGAGATACATGACTTAGCTGTAGAGGTTGCCATGCTGTGCGTTTCACTTTCCCATTACCTGCTTGGTTTTTTAGACATGATCTGGCTTATGTAACTAACTGATGGGAAACAGCTCTGTGCCTCCCGAGCACTCGATCCACAAATGATGAGTGTCTGTCACAGTCTGCTGGTGCAGTCTCTAGTTCATCAGCTTACGCTGCAGAGATACATGACTTAGCTGTAGAGGTTGCCATGCTGTGCTGACTGAGATTTCTCTTACCACTTGTTCAGCAATTACTCTTAGTTGATAAATTTTGCTTCTCTTCCCTACATTGGGGTTCAGGATGCGCAGTGTTACCTAAGTCAGAGAGTTAGTTAATCCCTAGTTAGTCTAGCTAGCGCCTAGGACCATTATTGGTTCTCTAACCATCTGTCTAAATACAGCTTTTGTTGGAGAACGACCGTGTCCTTTATTCTCTCTAAATCCCAGTGAGGAAGATAATCTCTTGAATTTTCTTGTAAGCCTCAGTCCTGAGGTTTTAAATTAGATACCCAAAGGGGACCTAGTTTTCAAATGTGGGGGCTCAGCAGTTTCTTCAAGTATGGCTCCTTCAAAATATCTGAAATAGGGCATGCAAAAACTTACTAAAATAAAAATATAAGCTACCAGCACGGTACGTAAGATACAGTCTTGGCAGTTAGGGATTGAGTTTGCCTTTCAAAGGCCAGCAGCTGTTTATATATGTATAGCTGTTCAAAATTATAAAACAAAAAGATAATTAAGAAACAAGGAGCACCGGAGCTTTATTAAGATGTATCTCAAGCTTTCCCTTTAATACACCATTGTCTTATTTCACTGAATAATTGAACGTTCACTCTTTGAAAATAGTGCTGGAGGGGCTCAGGCATGCTGCTAGAAAGATGGTTCTTTTTTAGTACAGCAGGAGTATAGAAGTCTGAAAGAAGTGACATATCGTTAGGAAAAACAGACCTCAAAAAAGTTTAGAGAGTACTTGAATTTTATAAATATTCTAATACCTGTCAAAATGAGTCAAGACTCTCTAATGATAGTTGTAGAGAGCTTTGAGAAGTATGCCCAGGGTAATCATTACATTTCTGTGTGTTACAATTGGACTAGACGGGCTGTTTTGGCAGACACTCCCTTTAAACTGCGGAGCACACTGTAAGACAAGAGACAGCAGTATTTTATTCTCTGTTCTTAGACCCCAGTACAAGTGTTCCATGTGTAGAGAGACTGCTTGGGGCATTTTGAGCAAAAGTGGATGGGTCTCAGTGGATTTGTGGTACTTGGCAGTAGGTTTGGTGGCTGAATTGATTAATCAGAGGGAGCTCCATCATTAAAGCATCGCAGTGAAGTATTTCATTTTGGTTTTTAATCCTCACTTAAAACCTTGCAAGATATATTTGCCTTACAGTGAAATGCAGGAAAAGGGCCATCTTGCATCCTGAACTGTAAAAGAGCATTTCTTGCCTGTATAAAATCACAACAGAAGATGGGCTTTTAGGGAAAACTATTTTGAATTCTTAAATACATCAGTAATATTACAGTATTCTTGCAAGAATGACATTTATTCTTTTCCATGAAGGGCAGCTACTCAGCAAAATGTGACACTGCTGTTAAAATTAGATTAGCAATCTCTCATTTTACAGGTTTTGGGGAGACAACACTGAAATAACAGTGCTTGCTTATAGGCCAGACCTTATTACTGAAGGGTGAACTAGAATGAGTTATAGTCAAGCACACCTTTAAGATCATTGTCTTTTTAATCCTCTTTTTCAATAACTTTAATTACTCTTGATTTTTTGGAAAGAGAACAGCTCAATCAGTTTTCTTTAAAGTGACATCTTCAGATCTTATTTAAATATCTTTTAAGCTTAAGTAACTTCACCCAAAAAGTTCCTTTAAGGTTAAAAAAAAAAAATTAAATCATCACAAGTGTAAAATTTTTGTATAGATCCTGCTGTGGATGTTAAAAACGTAAAGACTTTTTTTATAAGCAATAGAAAGACATGTCATGAGAAAGCAGAAGACAGGTAGGAATGTTCTTTTACTACATAGTTTAAATAACCTCTCCACCCTCCAAAAAGTTGGACAGAATTTTCATAAAGTCATGTGTCATCTGATGGTTGTCTTTCTGGCTTGAAATTTCTTCTATATTTCTTCTATAGAAATATCTGGCACGCAATACAATTTATGGTTTTATTTGTTTTCCACCAGAGGATCTCAAAGGCCCTCTAGATACTCCTGACATGTGAAACACTTCAGAGTCACGTGAAGATTAACAAGAGTAGTTTTGAGGATATATCTCAACTTTGGTATTTGTGACACTGGAATTGAATGATCTGCCTAAATTCATAGAATCTTTTTGGCATCTTCTAGGACTGAGAATCTATATAATCCCTGTGACTCTCTGAGTTTTAATAAATTCCATAAATCACATGCTTTCCAGAATCTTAAGCATTGTGTTCGCTGTGTTTGGTCTTCTAGGAAAGAAATCCAAGTTAGACCTGTCCATGACTTTACTGTTAAATGTGATGTACGCCCAGTGCTGTGATCTGATATGCGTGGACAGACATTTTAAATGACTGGGGAGCTTTGCATTATGCTGTGGGGTTCAGATGCATGGATCAGGTTGCAGGATGGATGGCTTGGTGTGTAAAATGAGCATACAGAAAAAATAAAAATCCCACAGTTGTGTTAAATCCGTTTTAACAACAGCCATCGAGTCTTACTCCTTTTTATTGTTTCAAAAAATTGTTTCCATAGGAAATTTTGGGAAAGGTTTATTGCCCTATGTCACGAGAATGAAAGTCTCCACGGTATCACATTCGAACAGATCAAAGCTCAGTTGGAAGCTTTGGAGTTAAAGAAAACTTACGTGTTGAACCCACTGGCTCCTGAGTTTATCCCCCGAGCTCTTCGGCATCAACATTCAGCGAATACCACCAAACAACAGCAGTCACCACCAAAGGTGAAGTTTTTACTGATGAATTTTGTCAGAAAGTGAATGTAGAAATGCCTTTTGAGAAATGATATAAAAGGTTTGTGGAACAAGCTGTTGTTTTAAAATGGTATCAGCGCAATCAGATATGAATGCAAATTCCAGAGGGATCCTCAGCATTTTCAAGTGAAAGCTCTAGACTTGTATTATAATACAGCATTTAGCAATACAGCTTGGGGTTGTCCAAGCCTTGTTTCCTTGCTAAAATGTATACCTTGGGTCACTTTGGCATGTTCCTTGACTGTGTTGCAATGACCCTGATGAACTTCAGCCATGGATCTTGGCCTCAGTATTTAGATAAGCCAGCTTAAACCCTCTGAACAAGAGGCAATCCCTGTCCCAAGCAGCTTGTGCTCTGACTGTACCCCGAGAAACAACGGGTCGATACAGACAGTGGCAGGGAGTATAAGGAAACAACAAAATAATAGCCAAAAGGGATTTGGTTTGATCCAAAAATCACATTTAAAATCCAGGAACTTATGTAAGATAATTGTTTGATTTAATTAAAAATATGTTGTGAAACAGTATATTGCCTAGATTAGCTCACTGATAATGTCCTTCGGAAGGCCAGATTTCATTAGCATCAAGAGGGCAGAGAGATGAAATTACCACTCAGTGGTAATTTTATCAGCTGTTTTATAAAAGCAGGTAAAGAAGTGATGAAAATACGTAGCTTCCTTGGGTTGATAAAGAATAACACTAAATTTTGGAGCTTTTTTGGGGGGTGATATATTAGTAATTGATTGTATTTTAATAGTTCTCTGTAGTTTATTTCAAAATCATTTGAGTTATAATTTAATTAAATTGTGCTTAGAGATGCAACTAAAACGCAGGTTGTCAGCTTTGTGATGAATTCTGTTGTACAAGAAAGAAGAAAATTATGTATTTTCCATAGCTTTGCATTTTTGTTGCAGGCTGTATCATTTAAATGAAATTTTTATGACAGGTTTTTTAACAGTACAAAAAGGAAAGCCTTCCCTTTGGCAGTCCTTCCCAAAAGAGATTTTGTAAGTGAGAACATTTGGTTTCTTCATCAAGATGCATTACTTTCTGAAACAAACACCAGATTTCTAAAGCATCTAGTCATGTGTCAAAACACTAGGCTTACAGAAAACTGTAAATTAAAAAATTGTCTTTAAAAAAAATCATTGCTGCACTCTCATTTTTCATGAGTGCTTCAGCCTTCAGTGCATTTTCTTTAATAATAGAACATCACTATTAATATTTTTTGTTTCCTAAAATGAAAGAAAAGTATTTGAAAATGCAAATATAGTACATTTAAAAAAAAAAAGGGGGGGGGGAGGTGAGAGGCTTGTGAATAGACTGTTCTGTTTATTTTTCTTTCAGTTTGTTAGTAAACTAGCACTTGTGCTGTAGAAATCAGAAGAGACACTTTCAAACTGCCAGCACTGTATTTTCAGCTTAAGATCTGAAGTGTTTTAACCACCTATATCATAATTATAATAAAATCTCTTCCCTCTGAATACAGTTGACAGCTAGCATGTATAGTAACAGAAGTAAAGCAAGCAGGTAATACTCACACACAGAAAATGGCTGTGATAAGTTGATATATTTCCCTTTGCTCAAGTTTTAAAAGCAGATGGTTAGCTTTGCTTATTTTAGACCTCCTAAGTACAATATTTAACATTAGAAGACAAAAGATTAAAAACCTAGTGCTGGTGTATTTTGTAGCAAAAAAATGAGAACAGCCTCCGATATAGTGCTTTGTGGTGACTTTATGGACAGCTGTGCAGTTCAGGGCTTGTTTTTCACATGCGGTGAAAAGTGATTTTGTAAAAATGGCACCTTCTTATTCAGCAGAATTGCTCTTGGATTTACGTAAGGACGTTAACCCTCTGTTTATTTTTTAAAGAAGAAAAAAAGTTTCAGTCCTGTCTCTGAGAAGCAAACAGCTAATACGGAACTGGCTAGCTGTGGGCTGCTGTGCTTCATAGCAGCCCTGTCTGTGAGGGCATCTGCCTTCACATATGTTTGTGTCGCTTGGTTGGGGATGGCGGAAGTGCGGAAGGAACAGCAGAGTTGGATAGGCACAGCCTTTATTAAAGGTGATGATGTGGAGATGGAAAATTTTCAGAACTCGGAGCTTCCTGCAGGGTAGTTAGCATACAGTAAATTAAGCTCTGAATTTTACAACTCTGCCTACCTCCCGCTCACTGCCTGTGCTCCAGCGTTTTGGCCTGGATTCGGGCACTTAATTGGAATGCATTGTCGTCCTAGATATTTTATACAGTCAGTGAGGACCACAGGTCTGATTAAGTTTCTGGAGAATACTCTCTTCTCCTGTCTGTTGACTAAAGGGGGATCCTGGGAGTGACGAGACTGTTAACTGCCTGAAATCACCTAAATCTTGGTCTGAGATTCCCCTAAGTGCCTTTATGGAATGTGGATTTTTATACTCTGAAGGTGGAGCAAGTTTTTAGAGGAAACTGAGCGTATCTGCTCCAGTGCTGTCAATTGCCATCAATTCAAGTGTAGGTTTAGGTGTTCTGTAGATGGGTAGGGAAATGGACCTTGATCTGGAAATCTTTGAGAAACGGTAACGGTTAGGTCATTAATAGACTATTACAAAGTCATTAAGCCATCAAAACTATTAAAAGAAAAAGACAAAAGAAAGCCAGCACCTCCCTTCCCCAACTTACAAATGGCCCCAGTTGACTTATATTTACCAATCTGATGCCGTTACATGCTGAAGCTCCTGTTCAACAGGACAGCTGTTCTTACGGATTTATGTAATTATTTGCCATTTCAGTTTTAAAAATATGGCACCTATAAAATACAAGTATGGTAGGTAGAACAGAGATTTATTAGACTTCTGCACATACAGCTTGATGCTAACAGACAGCATAACAGATACAGAAATGCCTTGTACTAACCATGAGTGATTAAGGCATGTAGCTCCTCTACATTTTTAGATTGAATCCTACTCTTTAGTGAATAAACGTGTTTCTTTTAAGTACTGCAATGAAAAGCAATTATTATTTTATTTTTCAATAATTCATTTTCAAAATGAGAGGAAAATTCAGAGACCTGTTCTTCAATCCGGTTTATGCATGGGTCAACATTGTCAAACAATCTGTCTTTTTACCCTGACTAGTTTGCTCAGACTGCTGGAAAACTGCCTAGACTTATCTCCTGGGCAAGAAAAGTTTTGCAGCATCAAAGGGTTTTTAGATTTATTTTAAATTTGTGAATGTACTTAGGTCCAGATTAAGTCAGGTATTCCTGTCCTGCAAAAGACTTAAGAGCATACTGGCATTTGAATATGTGCTCACAGTTTATGAATATTAACTGATTAGTTGATGCTGTAAACTCATGAGCGTGCAATGCTCAATGCTGTAAACTCAGGAGCAATAACTCAGTTCTGTTTACCTCCTTTTCTCATGTACAATTCACCAAGGAGCAATAACTCAGTTCTGTTAACCTCCTTTTCTCATGTACAATTCACCAAGGAAAAACAGTTTCCCCAGAGTACCCTGGTTCTTGACTCTACTATATTGTACTTTTGGGGGAGCAGTCACTAGGGGGCCAAAGTCCAGAAGCAGATACATGAGATGGGGTAGGGAGGCAATGTCTAATGAGGCTGGGTGAGCAATTGAATAAAATGGGAGGCAGCTACTTTGTCTCCAAGCTTCTTGAGTTGAAACCTGGAGAAGAAAATCGATCATGCTTCCACTAAGAGCTGCCATGGAAGGGGAATACTGAGGGTTACGTTAGTACTGGGTGCTGTTCCTAAAAGAAGTGAGGCAGCGGGAAATAAAATGTTGAGAAAAGAAACTCAAAGTAGCTTGCTGTAACTCTCCTTGCATCTGAAAACAGGCCTTGGGAGAGAGTATCCCCAGAGGGACTGGTAATGACCCACTGGTTAATTGAATTAGTGGTATTTAATATCCAACTTCGTGAATTCATAATCACGTGATGGAACCGGGCAGTTGAATGTGTAAGAATAAAATGTTGGGCTAACTTCTTTCAAACTCTTATTTTGTATTTAATTATAATGTTCACTTGAAATAAAAAGCTTTGCTTTACGTAAGAATGCTAAGCATTACTATTACTGTTTTTCCCTTTAAAGGGCAAGGTCCATCATCATAACCAGAATGACCATTTCCCACCTGATGGAATTGGTAAGTATCTCTGCTGTTACTGAAGGAATTCCTCTGAGCTTACGCTGATTTGGCTTCAGTGAAGTTGATGCTCAATTTATGTCAAATTACTGTCGGGTCTGTTCTCTATTTGAAAGCCATTTACTTGTGTGCATTTGGGAAACAGATTATAGACTGTTAAGCGGACATTAGGTATTTCTGAGGCTATCCCTTTATAGTGTTGTGCACACTGACTTTAGAACCTTAACACAGCATTGTTGTTGGCCTCTTAAAAGTGGCAATTCATAATGTAAAATACTGTACCAGTGTATTTGCACTATAAGAGTTAGGACATTATATCACATGCACTGTTGTATGATGTAATTTGAACTTACATTGTGCTGTCATATATCCAGATATTACTGATCTACTTTTACAAGGTAGCATGCATCAGCTTAGTAATTCTGTTACTAATTTGAAAAAGCGTTAATTTAAAGCTTGTCTTCCCTGCTAAACAAAGGAGCATGATTCTAGTTTTTGATGCAGTGTTTAGCGGCTACTCTGACTGTCAGCATATTTAATTGGTTGGGGACATTCGTTCATTAATGCAGTTACCAGCTACCTGTTTCTCTATATCTCAACTTGTATTTTCTGCCTCTTCAAATTTTTGAAACGGGATACAGGATTTGATTAATGCTTTCTCTCGCTGTATCAGACCTATGCTGTTAGAGAGCTGCACACATGCTTTATAAAGATAGATGCTATTAAGATGAAAAAAGAAAGAAATAGTCTTCATATTGTTTTTGTGTATATATCTTCTTTTTTTGTATGTATATATCTTTTTTTCTTTCTTTCTTTTCAGTTCAGCCCAATCCTTCTGTTCTAATCGGAAATCCTATCCGAGCATATACGCCTCCCCCTCCTCCTCTGGGACCTCACCCCAATCTGGGGAAATCTCCAAGTCCTGTTCAAAGGATAGATCCACACACTGGGACAAGTATTCTATATGTACCTGCTGTCTATGGAGGAAATATGGTCATGTCTGTGCCTTTGCCTGTAAGAATTCATTTTCTGGTTTGGTGTCATCCCCCCCCCCAATTATTGTATGTACAAAAATGAATGGCGAAGTCAGTGAATATTTTGCAAGCTTTTTCAGCACTTTACTTCAAATATATGGGCTTAGCTGGCTCTAGGAGTGGCTGTGCAGAGGACCACCAGAAAATGAGGAGTTAAAAACATTGCTCCCGCAAATAACTCCATGCAGCCTAAAAGCAATTCGTGTTCGTGTAATTTGGTGTATTTTCTCAGCTCTAGGTTTAGGCACACCAGTGGGATCTGTCTCATCTGACTTGAGATACCTGCACCTGAGTTAATTGCCTAGTCCAGTTCTTAATCATTGGAGAGACATAGGCGATTCAGACAGAGCTTGTTTCTCTTTATTGGCTTCATACAGTTTAAATTAGCAGCTTTGGCTGTCTGCAATGCAAGGTGTCTGAAGTGAAGTGATAAGAAAAATAAGCATAATGGGATGTTTTCCCCTTCCAGAACCTCATAGCAAACCAGTTTCCTCTCCAATCCTTTTCCTTAATGACATTTGAGAACACAATGAAGATCCCTAATCAGGTCTTTTAGGCAACATTTATGTACGGAATTTTGCATTGCAAATAAAACTATCTCACCAAAACTTACACAAATTAAAGAAGCAGTCTCTGCTTTATTTTTAACCTCCACAGTCACATATTCCAGGAGGGGAGGAGAATGGGGAGGAAAGAACAAAGGCTGTAGAAGCGATGTTGTGGAGTAACGTGTATGTTGTACACAACTCCTGAAGACGTGAAGGACATGGAATCCACACATGCAGATGTGTTTAACTCCATTCGTAATGCTAAACATTGGCATGCGGTTCATTTGTTCTTTAAGAATTATATAAGTCCTCTATTGTAATTGAGGTTATGGATGCTCTACAGGGGACTTGCTGTAGAAACACTAGTTTCAGTTGTATGTGTTAGATCAGCTGGCACCTATAGATTGGTTTTCTTTGCTAGATCAAGGAATTTTCCTTTTTCCTGATTTACTAGAAATCTGCGTTTGATGGATAAATTCAAATGCAATGAGAAGGTCAGCAGCTATATCTTTGTCATGCTTGCTCACATTATATTAATATCAAACCAAGATAATTTAAAAAGTTCTGTCTTATTTTTTCAAGGCTAGTGTATTTTTATGTATTTCCAATCAAAAGAAATATATTAAAAGTAAGTATTTTGAGCTCACCTTCCCTGAGGATGGATTTTTTAAAAATAATTAAGTGGGAAGACTGAGGTACTAATGAAACAGCTGCTTTTGAAAAGCAGCTTGTTGGAGATGATTTGAGATTGTACAGATGCAATAGTAGTCTAAAGCTAAAGTTCAAAGTGCACATTTCAAGGGCAAATACTAATTTAAAAAAAGAATTGCGTGAAACTTGTTAGACTTAAAACAAGTCGGGACTGAAGTAAAATGTATTTATGTTCACAGAAAATAAAATGATCTTTTTGCTTTGTTTAAGGCAGTTTCCATATCCAGGGTTAAAACATGAGGAGGCTGTCTGATGTCCTCAATAAAGGATGCCTTGTCAGCCTGAGTGTTGATAATTACTTTCCCCGCACTCTCCCCTTACTCATACGTTTTCCTCCCTTTAATAAATTCCCTACAGGGTGAGATTGAACTAATGTGATCCAGAGCTGTCTTCCTTTGCATTCCTTTTAGGAATAAAATTTAAAATGTTGTAAAAATTCCTGACTCTTTTACATGCTTTCCAGAGGTGGATTTTACTTCAAATATTTAGGTAGTTGATCTGCAATACATGTCATGTAGCATAGACACTTTGGAGTGGCCCTGTCATTCTTAACATGCGGATAGTCTCTTGATTCTACCAGTAGTCCTGTTAACTCCACTAAGTGTCTTGTGGGTGCAGAGGTACGGTATGCCCGCTCATTCGTGTTACGAGATTACAACACTGGGTGGTAAAAGGACCATAAAGAATTCCTCAGGTTAGAGGCTTCTCTCTCTGTTTCCCCCCTGAGACATAGCCTAATGTCTCTTTTAACTACCAGGAGAAAGGGCTTTTTATTTTCTTGAACTTCACCCACTTCTATTTATTTAGAGAAGAGATTAATACAACGTTTGTTAAAATACAATTTGTCCATCAGTCTTTTCTCTCCGAATTTTGAAACCACTGAAACAAGAATGGGTTTTGATACAAAATTTTTTGCCGAGGGTAGTCCTCCAAAATCTTTGCTCTTTGCACCTTGCTGTTAGGCCTGCCCTTACTGCTCTCTCTTTCCAGCACCACCTGTAGTTGTGTGTGAGTGTGTCAGGTCATCTGATGCATGGAAAGCTGCTTATTACTGATGTAATATCAGTGTGCTTGTTACTTTACTTCCTTTAATGTACCTTAACAGATTGCACCTTTTTTTTTTTTTTTTTTTTTTTTTTTTTTTTTTTTTTTTTTTTTTTTTAAATTATGTAGGTACCATGGACGGGTGGACGGGGGGTAGGTTTGCAGTTGACCCTCGAATCATTACTCATCAAGCAGCTATGGCATATAATATGAACCTGTTACAGGCACATGGGCGTGGGTCTCCTATACCTTATGGCCTGGGACATCATTCACCAGTTAGCATAGGACAACAGCAGCAGCTTCAGCATCAAGACAAGGAGCAACATGAGCAAAGTCGAAATGGTTTGTTTTTGAAATTGCGTTGCAAATTAGTTTTGTTTTGAGGGAGTTTGTACTTTAAATAGGGTATTGTGAAAAGGATTTTTTTTCTTTCTTTCTCTCTTTTAAGTGAAATCGAGGGGTCTACAGAGTTGGGGAAATAACCTGTGATTTGCCATTACAAATACTAAGATATTGTGAGATTCAGAGGAGGAAGTAATTAAAGTTGGGGTGTGTGTGTGTGTTTGTTGAGGGTATAATTGGTGGGTCTGTGTTCTGCAGTCCAGTGGTAACTACTGCTGATGTTATTTGCAGTTAAGTTGGAAGAACTACTTAGTGATGATTAATGAACAAAGTGCAGAGATTAAAGGAAAAGTGTTATTTAGGTAAATTATATTAAATGTCTATGATGCTCTAAACGCTATACTAATAAGTCTAAATTTTCCTGTGTCTGCAGAAAAAACTCTCAATCATTTTTCCATTGAAACTAATCGATTATTTTCTTAAATGTTTTTAGGTAAAAGTGAAAACACTGCTGGACCTGAAATCAGTAAAATTCGAACACCTGAGAAGAAACCTGTGGAATCCAAGCAGGTGGGTTTGTCTTGTTTGTGTTTTGTTGTGGTTTTTTTTTTTTTAATTTGTTAGTATTCCCTCTTTTAATGAATTTATTCATTACTGACATGTTTTTGTTTGTTTTTTTTTTAATGTGAATTTTCAAAGTTTTTTCATTCTCTTTTTTCTAGGTTGACTTAGAAGCAAACTCTCAGAATAGAAGCCCAGAGTCACGTTCCAGTGTTGGTTATCCTAATGCTAAATTTCATCGCAAAGATAATCTTAACCCCAGGCAGCTGAATGTACATCTCACCCCACCCCACTCACAGTATGCAGTTCCCAATCGCCACTTCCAGCACGTGTCACAGATACCAAGGCAGCCATATCCTCTGCAACAGCAGCAAAACCTTTTAAGTCAACAACAAAATCACTTGCCTGAACAACAAAACCAAATGCCACCCCAGCAAAGCCAGGTAGTTCAGCAGCATAATCATTTGAATCAGCAGCCTCCGCAACCTTCGCAGCTTTCCCCTGCTTACCAGGCAGGCCCCAGCCAATCTTTTTTTAATAATCCAATTCCCCACCGACCACATTCTCCTGCTGTAGATGCTGTGATTTCAGAACACCACCCCCCACCTATGTTACAAGAAGTCAATAATCCTTTGAGACCTATTGCACAGCACAACCCTGTTTTGCCAACCCACTTGAACAACTTCATTGAAGAGAATCCATCAGGAATGCCCTTAGGGGACACTTTAGGTAGGTGACTTTCCTTTATTTAAATTCAGAGTGTGCAATTATAACTACGTTGAAGTGAAAATGAAGGAGGTATTTACCTTTTCAGGCACATTGCTCTGAATTGGGTCATTGTTGGGTTAGTTTCCATAAGTAATGTCATTTGAGCATAATTTGCTGCTTGAGGCATGTTTGAATATTCAGCACTTTATTAGAAGATTCATGTTTATACGATTTTCCATATGATTTGAATAACCAGGTTATACACTGCAATGCAGTTAGTATATAACAGGCCCTGGAATATACTGTATAAAAAGTATTCTTTTTTTTCTGACATAAAGATCTTTAAAAAGGAGCATTAGATAAATTTTTTTTTTAAAACTATTTTTATAGATCGTATGCATGGAAATGTAGCTTTGGAAACAATAAGGCAGCAACAACAAGCCAGGTTACAGCAATGGAATGAACATAATGCCTATCTCAGTCAAGGCACTATTCCATATCAACACCATCACCATCCTCATCTACCACATCTTCCTCAGCAACCAATTGGATTGCATCAACAGCAGCAAGTTAGGGCAAACTGGAAACTTGCCAGTAATACAGAAGATGAAACAGAGGCAACATACTCAAGGTATTTGTTTACTGAGTCATCAGAGCTTGTATAAAATTGAGCACTGGGCACCTATCTGTAACACTGTGATCAAGTGCAAGACATTTAAAGGTATTGCTTTTTGCTGCTGTTATTCTGAAGGTTGAAGTAGTTGGCAGGCTGACTTACAACTATGCTTTTATTACGTGTTTTGCTTTATTCTGTTAGTATATTGGGTAGTAAAGCTGTAGTGGAAAAATACTTTTATGGAGCTTTTCAGTGCTGTATTTATGGAATAAGGAATGGATAGAGAGTAACAACCTTGTGTTTATAAAAGGTGTCTGAGTGTAGTTAAGGCCTATTTAAGCTGTAAATTCTTCAAATTGAATTAGCAGTCTCAGATTTATGTGCTTGAAAAGAAACAAACCAACCCCTCCCCAAACATTGCTCCCCAATAAAACCCAAACTTTTCTTGCTTTTCAAAAAGCCTTTGCTTTTAAAAGCAGATTTTAAAAAAAAAGCGCTTATATTTGAGATGGAGCATTAGGGGGCAAGAAAGGAAGCTGTTGAACGTAAACAGAAAAATGGTTCCGGTGGTCATCAGCTTTAATCATGTATATTGTAAAGGCTGGATTGTTAAATTGCCTCTGTTTACTGTCATCTCCCACTATGCTTTAGTTTCCATCTGGTTTCTTATAGCCATGGTAAAGCCTCTGAATGCTCTCTTATCTGACGCTGTGAAGTGCTGAATTGAATATTCTTGACCTTTTGAAGAAGTTTGGAAGTATATTGTGCAAGTGAGGGGAATCCCTGATTGTTCTGGTTTTTACCTTTTAAGGGGTTAAAATTTTCTTTTAACTATGTGAAGTTTTTTGCTTTGTATAATAAAGCAGAGGAAATCCTTACTTTAGTTGTCTCTTAAGAGAGAACAAAAAATTGATTCTTCTGACTGAAAAGGAAATCTCAAGAGTTATTAAAACTTTGAGTTGATTCAGGTAGGTATTTCATCCAATTAATCCTCTTGTGCCTAATTTCTGATGCTCACAGTCATATCCTTTGAAGTTAGGGTCAGTAAGCGCAAAGATGAGTATATTTAAAATCAGTGGTTTGTACTTTGAGTTTTCTCAACCTCAGAAAAAGTGGGATTTCAGCAAAACGTTTTTTCTTTTTCTTGATACATTTATTCTGTCAATACAGATTCCAGGATTTGCTCAGAGAACTGTCACACCGTGATCAAAGTGAAAGTCGGGACTTAGCTGAAATGCCACCCCCTCAGTCAAGACTGTTGCAATACAGACAAGTTCAGCCCAGAAGCCCACCAGCACTCCCTTCTCCTTCCTGCAACTCTAACCACAGCGGTCACTTCCCTAACTTCACCGAAAACAACAGAGACATTGAAATACCCAGTAACCCAGCATTTCAGCAGCATTTACCCCAAATGTACAATCCCCCTTTCTCAATGCCATCTGAACATATAACCCCATCTCCCTTGAAATACCTGCAACCTGATGGATCGTGGACTTATGCTAACCTACAGCAGAATCACCTTATGGGGCAGGGCTTTCATTATGGTATACCTCCATTGCCCCATAGGTCGCAACAAAACCCTTTTATACAAATACAGAATCATCAGCATGCAGTTGGTCAGGAGCCATTTCATCCACTCACATCTCGAGCAGTATCTGCTTCTTCGCTCCACAGCTTAGAAGAGGTAGGCATTTTTGTCTGCGTATGCAATTGTCATGTCATTTTAATATCAAATTATATTCTGAAGTGGTCATGAATGCAAAATACCTCACATATTAAAAGCTCACACTGGGAATTTCGGTGAGGTAAAAATTTTCTCTGTGGCTTCTCTGTTCTCCCTGTGCGTATTTGTGGTTCTCACTGCTGCAGGTATAACATTTTCTCTACTAAACAGGAGGTCTTGGCTTTTTGAATGTTATTCAGTTTTCTTGCAATCATTGCTCTATTATCTGCATGTCATTTATCTGGAGTGCAAATTAACCACACCCCGGGTGCTAACTCATGAAATGACTCTCTGGAAAGTCAGCTTGAATCAGCCAGCCAGTTGGCTCAGTATTAAACTGTGAATATGGTTGAGTTACTTTTCATATGAACTTGAGACCAGAGCAGTACAGTTGTTTTGGCATGGTACAAAACCTGATTTAAGAAATCCCACCTGGCCTGAGCTAATTCTCTGTAAAGCCATCCTGTGTATTTTGGGGGCTCAGAGTGTTGGAAATCAGTGCAGAGATATCCAGCTGTGCTGCATGAATCTGGATCCAGCACAAACCCTGCCACACCAGAGCTGGCTCTATGCCTCTCGATCTTTTTTTGTTCTGGACTCGTAAGGGTGTGTGTTATGGGATGCAGACTATGCAAGCACATACAACTAGGACAGATCACGTTTTGAACAGCAGTTTTTAATCCCTGTTGGAATCCGAAGTGCTAAGGAGCGTATGATATGTAGACATGGAGTATGCTGGAGCCAGGTTGTATTCCAGGAATGTCAGAATTAATATTCTCAGATAATCTTGCACTGACTGCATGTAATCCAATATTTGTACATAAAGTTAAGTGGCTTGTTCTGTGATGCATTGCTGTCAAGGTTTTTAGAGAAGCTATGGGGGTATCCCTGCTCATCACTATCCCACGTAATACATATTTGTCTTTCAACTTCTGAAAATAGAAAATATTTAGTTTATGTGCCTGAGCAAAATAGCTAAAATTGAATTCCAGTGCATTTTACAAATTTCTGTCTTATACAGATCCAGAGAGGTTAATGGAGTCCTCAGGCCCAGCTAGAGCTGTAGTAAGATTTGGTTTTATAGACATTTAAAAAATCTATGTCTCGGTCCATTGAGCCATAGCACCTTGTATAAAATCTAATACTTTGTGACAGCAGTTAATGCCGTCAGTACAGCGGGACATAGGAACAATGGCTTTTCAGCAGTAATAAACTAATAAATATTCCAACAGAGTTTGTGACAGCTCCTGCTATCTGAAGACAAATAGAGTGAGCCTTTATGTAATTAGCGCAAATTCATTTTAGTTCTTATTTCTTCTTCCTTTCAAAATATGTGACAGAAATGCCAAATGCAGTAAAAGTATTACAAGACAGAGACTTGCATGTAAAGTTTCCAAGACTGCTAGTTCAGCTGGTAGGTAGGACTGAATATACAAAGAAATCAAAATGCAGTTTTAGGTGTATTTGTAACAGAGATCCCTCATATAAGGCAGGTGTCAGGGGAGATGTCATGACTTTTTTAGTATCCTTACTAAAATGTTTTCTCAATCACTATTTATGAAACCGTTCATTGACTTGATACTTGAAAGGTTTTGCCTGTGTTTAGTCAAAACAGATTAGAACTGCATATCAAAGGGAATACTTAAGTTATTCTGTCTGGTCCTGTACTTGCAAGTGTCCAGAACTTTGATAACTTCCTGATTTGCTTACCAAAATTCCCCATTAAACTCAATAAAAAGTATACTTTTTGGGTGTGATTCAGGCAGTAACTTCTGAATTTTGGTGGTGGTGGTGGTGTTAAAGAACATCCTCAAGAGAGTAGTGACAGGATATCTTAAGTGCTGTTCCCTTGATATATCATAATAGTGTGGCATCTGTAATGAGATAGAACAGTTTTCTTTCACGCACTCTTTTCCTTGTCTGTTTTTTGTGGATGATATAATAACAATACTGGGGCATTGCAAGCAAGTTATTTGATGTTTATTTAGCTAATTTTTTATGACATTTCATTAGGGTGCTTACTTTTTGCCTTTACCAAGTATAGATTTACTTCTATGACTCCTGTTATTTGTGCTCTAGTTAGTCAGTACAGTGCAGAAGGATGCAAATACTGTGTTTATTTTTTTAAAAACAAACTGTAATACAACAGGCTTGCTTTGAATCTTGACAAAGTTTTGAGGGCTGAAAGCTTAGAGGGTCCTTAAATCTGAAGTCTTGAAGCCACCAGGTTAATTAACGGAGCTCCTGCCATTTTCATCTACATTATGGAAGCAAGTAATTTCTGTGGTTTCAGATAAAATTCTCTGCATTTATTTCTCCTGAGGGCGCACACTTCTCCAGAGCATTTGTTTTGTGTGTACATATACAAAATCCAGTATAAAAATGTATCATGCTTCCCCAAATCCTGGTATACCAGTCACTCATTTGTCCTTTGGAAACTAAAAGCAATTTTTTTCTTCTCTACATTGTAATTGAACGTTTTTCTCTTGCTCTTATATCTTTCTCTGCTTCCTTTGCTTCCTTTGTACGTGCTGGGTATCTTCCTCCTCACTACGTGATACATCTCCCACGTAGGAGTGTAAGATGTAAAGGTTGATAAGAGTTAAGGAATCTCAGTTGACGCTCTTTGCACTTCCTTTAAAATTCTGTGTCTGTTTTGTGTGATTAAAATACATTATCAGTGACTGCAATATACAAAATAGAACTTGAAATGTAATAGATTTTTTTTCTAAAGGCAAAGGACTTTTTTTTTTTTCCATAAGGCATTGCAGGGAAAAAAATTGAATGGAAAAATGATACTTGATACCTGCAGTTAAATAAAAGGAGCAAAAGGCCTTTTTTTGTTTTGTTTTTCTGTTTGCAGTATGAACCAAGAGGACCAGGCAGGCCGTTGTACCAAAGAAGAATTTCGTCTAGTTCAGTCCAGGCTTGTTCTGAAGAATTAAGCACTCCTCAAGACAGTCTTGGTCAATGTAAAGAGCTTCAGGACCACAGTAACCAGTCATCTTTCAACTATTCATCGCCTGAGTTGTGGGTAAATTCCTCCTCATCTGCCCCATACCCAAACATTCCATGCAACGGAGCCAACAGAGCAGTTCCACCCCGGGAGTTGTTAGGTAGGTACAGACTTGATCTTTGCTTCTCTGCTTGTCTCTCTGCTCCATTAAGTAGACTATTTAGGCTGGAGTGAGCAAGTCTAAATGAAAGGGTTGGGGTTATTTTTTTCTTTTCATAAAATGTTCTCTGCCATCTCTTCAAATCCTGAAACTAATTTAAGCAAAGGTTTTTGAAGTATTCATTGTTTTAGTAGTTAAAGGTTTGCTTAGAGTAATCCTATTTTCATTTGCTATCTTGCTAACATTCCGGTACATTGCTGATGTCTGAAGAACACCGTTGAGTATTCTTCATCTACAAAAAGCAATACTGCTCCTTAGTCTTCTCACAAAAGTCCTAGTAAACCCACGTATTCTCTTACAGAGGTTTCCAGTGCAACTAAGTTTTTGCTAAAAGGAGCTACGGTAACTGGTGGGATTTCTTTGCAAGATAGGTTATTTGTTTCCAGAATCGATATTTCTTGTTAGTATTACAGTCTGGGGGAGAAACAATATAAACTGAATTAGTAACCTCAGTGTATTTCCTAGTAGATTCTGGTACTTCATTAAAGTAATGATGAAGTTTAAACTCTCACCGTGAAAGAGTCACACTGGAACCTGGCTTCACTGGTGGTAGTAGCAGTGCTGATTGATTTAGCAGAGAGAAACTAAATTAACTTTTCAGTGATTAAAAAAAGCTGCAAGTAGAGAGTCGGAGCAGTGCAGCTATTCTTCTGTTCTCCATATTTTTAATGTTGTTGAAAAACAAAATTACCAGGATAGTACAGTTTCTTCTCCATGATTTTGCTTTAAGGATCTCCAACGATAATTAAAAAGAAAATAAAAATATGAACAATCTTCCAGTGTGAATATTAAAAACACTTAATAATGTGAAAAAATATTTATAAGCTGGTTTTATTGCCCTTAAAAGATCTAATTGCTTTTGGTGAAATTTTATAAACCTAAAATATCTTGTAATTTCATAGTACAGTAATTGTAAAGTAGAAACATGCAGTGTAGACTGAATGAAAAAAAGCTGTTTATATCAGCAACAGTGCTCAAGAGTTAAGTTCCTAATGTGCATTTTCATTTCTAAAGTGTGAAAATGTTATTGTGCAAAAACATATTTATGGCACTATTTCTTGCGCTAAGGTCAAAGCTTCAAGCTCAGAGCACTTCTTTCAGTTACTTTTATTTTTACTGAAAATTAAGGAGCTGAATGCATGATATTATGTGTCATCAAGAGCGGCATCCATCTCTGAAGTTGCTCTCTAGACTCTGTGGTTATCTAATAGGAACTCAGGAACCCTAGCAAGATTACGCTGGGATCAGCTGATACCACATTTCCTTGCTTTAATGTAAAGATTGGGAACATATTTGTGAGTAAAATCCTCAGAGGAGATATGCCTGTGTAAAAAGTTACCATATCTATACATTTGCTGTCAAATAATAAATCCTAAATAAAAGGGGCAAGTTTTGACTAGTATCTGCATCTGCTATGAAAATATTTTTTATTGTAGTTAAGCATGGTTTCTGTTTTGTAAATAAATATATATGCGACATTGCCCTGTATCTAACAGTTCATGCAAACCTCCATTTTTATGGCTGCTGTGCTTTTCTGCATTTACAGCTCACTGGCCTTGATGATCATACATAAAACCCAAATGTGTTTTATAGTGCTAAGGGTTAATGACCAGTAACTTTAGTGTTTCTGGTTACTATTGATTTTTATCCATGAAATAAAAATCCATGAGAATGAGATGCTATGAACTAGTCCTGTGCCTGTATTCGCTGCTTGAGAGTGAGCAATCACGACACCACACTGTTCAAGGGCTTATATTTCCTGTACATCAGAAATGGCTGCGGCACAAGTATTTGGTTCTATCAATGTGGATTTATGGAGTGCAAGGAGAGCTGCTGTGAATTGCTCAGTGTTGTTATATGCAGGCACTTTCCAAAACTGCAGTTTGAGAGCTTGACTTGCATTGCTTTTTCTGTTGATAGAAAGAGAATTATTTAAGTTCTTATTGAACATGGTTTTTTAATATTTTTTCTTCAGTTAGATACCTCTACCACACATAGCTTTCACCTCTGGCCCTGCTTGTCATTACTTGTCTTCTCTTGAGTGCCATGGTTATTTTTGGGAGGGTTTTTTTGCTTGTGTTCTGGGTTTTTTTTTTTGGAATCGTAGCAACCCTAGCAAAACTGTTTTGCTTATGTTCTTTCTGTATTCATTCTTCTGTGGGTTGTTTGGGGTTTGTTTTGTTTTGTGGATTTGGGTTTGGGTTTTTTTTTTTTGAGTACTTTAACAAAAACAAAAGCCTGTGTGTGACTCTTCCAGTGAGAAACTTAACTATATACTTACGTTTTTTTGTACTCATTTGATGGTACGTTTTTGTATGTGCACTTTAAAAATAACATATACATTTAAAGATTGAAATAAGTACAGAATATATCTGTTGCCCAACTCCTAGGCTATTTTAGAAAGAATGTATATCTGCATTTCAGTGTGGAGTTTCTCTAGCTATGTAAGAGCAGAATTCTCCAGACAAAAGTAAGATACCTCATTAGGATTCAGGAAATTCACTTGAAAGCAAATTTATACCTATGGTTTAAAGCACCATTTTTTTCTGATAGTTACAGGAGTTGTTAAATGTGGAGCAAGAAAGTATCAATTAGCAGGAATGCATTCAGACTAAAATATCAATAATGAGTCGGTTGACATTCAGGACTCTGAATTGCTGTTTGAGAATGAATTATGTACAGTGCTGTAAATTTTAATTTTAGCCTATTAAGTTATAAAGCAAGAAGAATGAAATAGCCTTTGTGCTGTCTCAGTGGATAAAGCATTTAAGTTAGAGTATATCCCGTTCTGAAGCAGCTTACCTTCAGTGCATCTGCTAAATCCACCTGTGCAGAATTGCAGGTTCAGTGTTAGGAACTCTGCAGGTACATGCTTATGGAGAATATGTTTAATAATGTCAGTCTTTAATACAAGATCCAATAGTTGGAAATGAAGCTAGATAACTTAATTATGAAATTTCCTAGGACCAAGAGTGACTAAACACAGAAAATTGGTGGTGGTGGTGGTGGGGGGGAAGGTTACCAGAAGAGGTAGTTTCGGTACCCCTCAGTACTTGCTTTGGGGTTACTGTAGATAGATTTCCTAAGTCAGAGCTGTTCACGTAGACAAACTCTGGTTACTCCTTTCGCAGCTCCACCGAAGACGGTCAGGCCCCCAGAGGAACACCTGAAGGCTGAAAACATACAGCTATCCAATTCCTTCAACTACAGCGTGCTACAACATCTTGGCCAGTTCCCACCTCTCATGCCCAACAAGCAGATCGTCGAGTCGAACAGCAACAGCCAGCAGAACGCTGGTGGGAGCAAGCCTGTCATGTCCTACGCAAGTGCTCTGCGGGCTCCACCAAAGCCCAAACCTCCTCCTGAGCAGACAAAAAAGAATAGTGACCCTTTGTCTTTGTTTCAGGAACTTAGCCTAGGTAGTTCATCAGGTAGCAATGGCTTTTACTCCTATTTTAAATAATCAGATTATTTTTTTTAGAGAGAATTTAATTTTTATTTGTGTCAGTAGATTTAAGATAGTTGGGGCTTCACCTGTAGTTGCAAATATTCCCTTTGTTTATATTAGTAAATATATCCTCACTTAATTGCTTTGCTGCTAGACTTGCAACTAATTTTTTTTAATTATATTCCATTATTTTGCATTTTTTGATGTGGGTCGGTTTTTTGGAAGCTTTTCTGTAGGAAGACACACACACGTTATTTTTTAAATTGTGTAGTTTTTTTTTTTTTTTT
>NW_008796178.1:2086546-2154176 GCF_000699145.1 Aptenodytes forsteri
TGTACAACTTTAAAAAAGGGAAAAAAAAAAAAGAAAAAAGAAAAAAGTAAAAAAAAAAAGTTTGTCTAAATTGTATTTAAGAAGATTGTAAGTAGCATTTACATTTATTCAATAACATTAGCATACTATGCTGGGTTTCTGTACCAGAAATGGCCAGTTAATGTAAAAATGTATGTTATTTCTGCTTAAATTCATTTAATTTTTTTTTTTTTAAATAAAGGTGCAGCATCTTCTAAATACTTTCAGTTTTATCAGCTTTTTTGTGAAGGGATGCTGCATTCTCAGACTTTTATAGTTTTAGATTCTGTATGATGTGGTATTGTATTTTCCATCCACTGTAGGGTAAAGTAAAGGCATTCTTTGCAGACACCTATGCCATTGTTTGGAAACATTCAGATAAAAAGTATTGATATACTTTAAAATAAACAATAAAAAAAAAAAAACAAAAAACCACAAAAAAACAAAAAAACTCTACATTTTATTTTTGGACAAGCTAGTAATATAAGCTTGTTTGAAAAGTTAATTTGATAGGTTTTTTAAATGAATCATGAAGCTGAAAATAAATTTTTAGGTATGTTGGTGCTTAGTAGATTTAATAACTATTTTAAAAAAAATGCGTGAATTTAGTAAAATACTTTTTTGTTTGTTTGTTTAATTTTTTTCCACTATGCATGTGTAAATGTTTGTAATCTGGCTTTTTCCTCCCCTCTTCTCCAGTGGTATAAAGAATTGTGCCGCTTTAATTCCCCCCCCGGTAAAACTTTTGGTACATTATTTGATGTTTACATTAAAATGTGACATTATACAAGGAAATTCAGATATTTTGCTAACTGTTTTGTTTGAGGAACATCATTAAAGAAGAGATTTAATGTTTGTCAAAGCTGTATCCAAATTAATCGAAATCTTTTGGGGATAAGAATGGTTACCAGGTTATTTATCTATATGAGTTCTGCCAAGTTCTCCACAAACCTGGCCCTTTAGGAATACAACCTGAAAAAAAAAATTATGGGATATTTAAAAATTAAAGAAACAAGTGTGAATGAAAACTCAGAAGATAAACTTTGTCCATAAAGATTTCTGGTCTTGCACACTGTTCATACTTTTGCAGCTGGGGAGATAGAGAGGGGTGTTTGTATAGTTTCTCCAGATAAGTAGTCCTCCTTTTACACTTGAAATAACTTTAAATCTGGGAAATATTTTACAGGGACTGAGCTGGGTGTAATTGCAGTATTCCTCCACTCACTACATGCAAGAATTAAAATTTTAGAGCTGTGTGTGGGTGATTTCAGATTTTTACAGCTGTCCATGGGACACCTTACTAATGAGCAGTGGCTGCTGCTGTATTCAATCAGATTTTTGCTCTGGTTACAATCAGGTTTTTTTGCATTTGACTTCATGTTTTAAGGCAAGGGTCTTTATATGATGGGGTTGATTTAAACTCAGTACACTGCAGAGGTTTGCATATAAAGTTTTTATTATAAATCCTTGCTGGTTCATGATTCAGAAACTTATCTGAAAAACTTTTTCCTTCTTTTTGCTGTAAAGAAAAGCACGCGTAACTTGTTAATTTATTTCCTAATGTCGATACCAAACAAAAGATGCTGGGGGAGGGGAAAGCCCCTGCCAAGTTATGCTTAGCACTCCAGCGTATGGCATCAAATCAAGAGGACCCAAAAATGAGTAGAGGCCGAATTCTGCAACCTTGAATCAAGCAAAACTACTGTTAAATGGGTTTTTGCTGAGCTGACGGCTGCAGAAGTAGGTCCATGGGAAATTCACGTGCAAGGGCCGGGCGTGTGCTCAGTGTAAGTTAGCCTCAGTCTTTTTATTTCAGTGGAGCTGCGCCAGTTCTCCTCAACGGAGCGCCTGGCACTGCTCTGAGAGAAGGAAAATCTGTGTGCCTGAACATTATAGTCTGTGAAGAGTTCTTGATGAGATGTGCAAGACTATGACAGGAGAGGTAGGGTTCAAATGCACTTCACTTCGCCGAGTCGGCATTGTAATTTCAGGGGTTTCAAAATCACTCATTTTTATGGAGCAGTCTTTTGATTCTGTTCACCATATTTGAATATTAAACTAATAAACATCACTTGTTAATTTACTGCTATCTGTCAATTAGTTAAGGGGGAGATGATCGCATCTCGCCACATTTTATTCTGTTTTACACTGGCATTTGATCTACACTGAAAATACTATGGATAAAGGAGCATTTTCTCTCTGACTTACAATTTCAATTCTATAACTTTATGAAAATCCCTGCTGGTTTTGGTTCTAAATTTTCATAAGTGCTCTCACCCAGGAGTTTGAGGATGCTATGGTAGAGATCTTTTGACTCTCAGCTTTGGAAATGTTTAGCATGAATCGGTTGCATTTCTTAGAGTTAATTTTTTCCAAAAGATTATTTATTTTTGAAATGTCTTGTCTAGCCGTTATATGTCTTGTATATAGCCCTGAGTGGGATCTTCGGTTTTTAGAGCAAATTATCCAATGTTTATTGAAGTCATAGCTGTTTAAAAAAAACCCCAAAACTGTATTGTAAACTCTTGTAGGGCTTTCATCGAACTCTTATTAAAAATAAAATTAAGCCTTACAGATGGCTCCAGTGGGCACTGGCTCAGGCTGCACTGTAAATACAGAGCTGTTGCAATTGCAGTGAAAATTCAAAATTATGAGTTTAGATTCTTGGTTTGTGTAAATTGTCTCAACTCAGAGGAAATGAATGGAGGCTTGGGCATATAGACCAACTGAGTATTTGGCTCCTTGACTTTTTTGTAGCTAAAATGTCACACTTAAAAGTACAATTAGTGCCAAATCCCATGCTCCTTGTCCAGGAATAAACCTCCGTTGTTGTCTGTGGAAAATGTAAATGACAAGGTCATCCCGATCTGAATTTAGAAAGCTTGTCTTTAATATCAAGTATAAGTTCTGGTTTTATTCTCTTTAATTCCAGTTTTTCATGAGAAAAATCTGGATGTCTCACGGGAGGTTGTCAGTGTGCTGTTAAGAACTAATAAAGAATTGAGAGAAAGATTTAAAAAAAGTTATTTGAACTCCAAAAAATTAAACTTTTTTTGCATTTCAAATAGAGCTTCTACCTTTTAAAAAGCTACTTACTGAATGCAGCTGGTAGGTTTCCCTGTGTGTATTTGAAGACTGAATTCTTATGAAACTGCAAGCTTTAAACTTGGCCTTACTAAGTCAGAAGAAGAAGCCGGAGGAGATGCTGCTCGCTTCCGTGAGCACAGAGGTAACTTGGAGATGGATTACGAAATAACGTTTACATCTTCTGTCGGTACAGTACTTTCCTTTGGTGTCCTGGGTAAACTGTGTTACGGTGCGGGATACGAATGTGCTTGTCCACAGCTCACCCGGTTTGCTTGTGCCTTTCCTGCCTGCAGTCACCAGCCTGTTTCTGAAAAGAGCTCCGCTGCTGCCAAGGTCTCAGGCAGAGCTTTCGTGGTACGTCCCTGTCTCGCTTCGTTAGTTCTCTGGCTGCCATAGGCTCTTCCGTTGTGTGCCGGTCTCCCTTCCCTGTAGGACACTTAAGCGCCGTGGATCCACCTGGGGATGCGTTCTCGGGTCTCTCCACAGTGTCAAGCTCCTCGTAACCACGAGCATGTCATAGGGACAGTGCCCCTCTCCATTCTGTCTAGCACAAATCTTCAGCCTTTATAATCTTAGCTGCTATTCAAATGGCAGCCTTAAGTGTTTCCATAATACAACTAATAAATAGCCGTTACGCATAAAAGCTGGCCAGTTAGAACCAAAGCCCTTGCATCCATATTTTCTCCTGGAAGTTGTCTTCTAGTATAGTTTGTACTGTTTTACTTAATTGTACGGGCATTACTGACCCTTAGCAATATGTGAGTGCTTCCACTGACTCTACAAACCCTGTGAGTACTATTCCCTACTTTGATTGATTAATGTTTTGTTCCCAGATTTGTCAAGTTCAGCTGGTTTTTTTGCAGAGATCATGCTCTGTAAGCAATTCTTTTGCTATGTATATATCATCTCTACTCTAAGTACTTAGTACTCTAAGCACTGAGAGCAGTGTGTTTGACCACTCTAAATTTTCTTTTTAGAGTGAATGCAAGCATATCAGAATCCGCACATTTCCAGAGCAATAAGCCCATGATGCTCGTGCTCTGCCTGTATCATTGTTCAACTCATTCAATGTTTTGTTAGTTTTTTAAGTTTCTAGTTTTCCTAGAAAAACTGCAGGCAATTAACTTGCCAAGATGGATGGTGATGATCTGTGGTGCCTATAAAAAATTTGCACATCATATATCTTGACATGAAATACGGGCTGTTTCTGCTGGTGTAGCAATACTTGCACCAGTATCTTTTTGTTGGCTGTGTCAGGGAACAAGGATTGAATTGTTCTAAGTTCTTTTCTTTTATTCAAGTAAAGTAAAAGGATTTACAGCAAATGTGGAAACGTCATTTCGGTGTGGGGGTTTTGGCAGCTTTAGCTTTAGTTGAGCTTTACTTGAGAAATGTTGGAAAGTTTTTACCTCATTTAGGATTAATAGATGCTTCTGATAAATTACAGAAAATGCTCTGTGATCCGAGTTACCCAAGGCTAGTTAGAAGATGTTGTCAGTCCATTTTCCGTAAGACTTGCTCCCTCCTGAAGGGCAAATACTTCCACAAGAACACTGTAAAGTGTTCTCGGTGAGACCAGTGGTAGCGAGCACAAAACTGAACTGGAGCCCTGGGGTGCAGCCCTGCCAAAACAGGCTTGTGCTGCTGGTTTTATTAAAAAGAAAGTAGGCCAGAAGTCAGTTTATTCCCTTCTCTGCAGCTCTTCGTAGAAAGCAGAAGAGCAGCTCACTGTGTGTCTAGATGCAGAGTGTGCATATGTGATGTCTGCATGGCTTGAATTTATGTTCAATAGCTTCACTGGAGCCAGAACATCGATCAAGTATGACAAAGCAAGAACAATCTCATCCTCTACTTCAGTCAAAACAAAGACGTGATGCTCTTTTCTTGCCCCTTGGTGATAATGGAAAGGGGAAATAATTTGAGTAGATGCCTTTAAAACAGATCCTGTTGCTATGGGTGTAATTTGTGGTAGAGAGCAGCCTAATACTCCAGTATTTAAGTTATTAAAAAAATACAACATTCAAAAGGGCACTGTCCCAGCAGAAGCTTATTTTAAGTGCCCACCATGGAAAGCAGAAGCTTATTTTAAGTGAAATTTAAAATGAGGCTTATGCTATAAACAGTTTCTGCACCTTGGTCAGGTTCCTGGCATGCAAACGCCCGACCGGAGCACACTGGATCGAGCCCAGGGGCTCAGTGTTAATCTCCAAGGCCCTGCCTGGGGCTGGCAGGATGTAGCGTGGCAAACAGCCCTCTCCTGACGTTGGTGACCTCTTGTGTTGGCTATGTTCCTCAAGAGCTAGCAAGCCCAGGAGAGAAAGTGCCCCTCTGCAGCGGGGCCAAGGATCTAATTCCAGGGGGGGGGCAAAAATTCTCACATCTTTCAGACCTTCTGGAAATAATTTCCACAACTGTCAAAGTAAGAAGAAAAAAGAGGTGACGGCCACAAGGAAGCAACAGAGTGGAAAGCGATCAGTGAAAAAAAAGAAGTAGGTAGGTAAGTATACCTGTACCTTCATAAACTACATGTCGGGCTGGTCAAACGCCCGAGCAGCGTGCATATGGGGGCACCTTTCAGGCATGGACTAAGGAAAAAGCAGGGTTTTGTACCAAGATTTCTGAATGAAACCCTCACTGCGTGCACCCATCTGTGCTCCCTTGTGTGCTCTAAACCCGGCTGACCCGCGAGCTCTTCCTCCCCTGCCTGGCGGGGGCCGGGTTGTTGCTGCTGCGGTACCTCTTTGCAGATAAATGCTGTTCCGAGAGCTCAGCTAGCTGCTTGCTAAACGGGCAGTTTTGTTCTTCAGGGTTGTTAGTCTGGCACCTTTTCTGCACATTCAATTCACACAACACAACATTTAAAAATACGGGAAGCAGATTCTCTCCGCGCCTGGTGCCTAACAGCAAATCCTACATAAACAAAAAAACTTCACGTCTTCTGTTGCACTGACTCTGTGATTTAACACTTGGCCTTTGCAGTGTGGCGGGCAGACTTCAGCAACCGACATCTCACAGTAACACCGTGTCACGTGCGGTGCCCCGGGGCACCTCGGTGTGGGTGCCCTGAGGAGGGGACGGGCAGTGATGTTGGTTTACGGAGTGGCAAATGGCACGTGCCCAGGGGACCCATGACCAAAGGTATCCATGGGTCTGGTTTGGGATTTCGTGGTGGCTGGTGGTAGTTACTTGTTCTATGAAATAATTTGCCTCTTCCTCTCCCTGGTGCGTGTTTTCCACTCGGTTCTTAGGCCATGTCCCAAACCTGTGTGTGCTCCTGTTGCTTGTGTAGCAGCCGGGCTCCCATCCCTGTTTTGCTCTGACTCCTTGCCAGCGAGGACGTTTCTCTCACGTTTTCATACTACGTTCCTGAAGGTTTGGTGGCTGTTCCCTGCTATTTGCTCAGCTGAGAGAATGAAAATTCAAACTGGTTACAGCTCCCCCTCCAACATTATATTCTTCCTTTTCCTTTATGAAGGCAAATTACTTTTATTAATGCTCTCAACACACATTATTGGCTCCCTGGCAGACAGATTTGGATATGGCAGAACAAACCTGCTATAAGAGCAGTGCCTTTCCCACTGTGAATACCAATGACCAGTTTGATGGACAGGTCCCTCATCAGCATTTTTTAATATCTGGAAAAAGAAAATGAAGTCATCCACATGCTTCTCAGTCTTGCAGGGACCATACGAAGTAGTGAATGATGAAAAAGCCTCAACTTACAGCAGACAAGGCAATAAAGCTCAGTGAGTTTAAGAGCTTTAGGAGGCATCTAGCTCAGCTGTCCGAGTTGCTGTCTGTGGGTGTAGGGTCTCGCTGCCGTGAGCTGGGTGTTTTCTCTGCCCTATGAGTAAAGTGAGCACAGAGAGGCTGCAAAACCTCTGGATCCAGGTCAAACCCCGGCACTCACGGGGAATCTTTCCATTGCCCTCGCTGGGGCTCGGACAAAGCGGTTCAGCCCTGACACAAGCAGGAGCGTGCGTGGGGTGGGCGAGACCTTCCAGGGTCTGTTTTTCTGAAATATCTATGTTCTTGCTCATGAATATCACGAAGGGGAGTGAGCAGCTCCTTGGCTGGGCAACAAGTTGGCGCATAAGAATAAGTCACCTAGAAATTACTTTGTCCTAGAAGAAGCATTTCAAGAGAGGGATGGTGCTTCAGAAAACGTGTAGGCGAAGGGTTTCCCAGGGCCGCAGGACGTGCCACCGGTCTGCATGGGATGATGAACTTAAACCCACATCCCCAAACCTCGCTTATCTCAACCCATTGCGTGTCCAAGGTGAGGTCATTTTGATGATGATGGCTGAGCCGGGAATGCCTTTGTGCCTGCCAGCTGCTTTGCTTAGATTAACGTGCGTTGTGTGTGTTTGGGTATCCCAACCTGGGGTCAGCCACTGCCGGGGTCACACCAGCTACTTTCTTTTCTGTTGTTGTCACGTGTAAAGGATCTCCCTAGAAACTAGCCTCTGTTTTCCCGAACAATGCAAATGCAAATTAAGAATGTCAGCTCTGTACCCAAAAATAAGATTTCAAAACCATTTAGCATTTCACAGTGGTTCAGTGACAACTTGAAGACTTGCAGTTGTCTCTCATGATGAGAGACAGGCAGAGTTCCCCAGCTCATACTCAGAGCTGAGCACCAATGAATGCTTTATCCCAAAACTTCATAATATACGTGTTATTTGTAGTGCTTTTCAACTTCAAAGAGCTTGAAAAATATTAATGCAACTTCACAAAAGGCTTCTGTTCTCGCTGCCGCTCTACTGATGGGAAAATGGAGACATGCCTGACTCTGGCTGGGGGCTGCTGGGGCTCAGCGTGCTCGGACGGGGTCTGGCCGACGGCAGGGCCGTGGGCAACCCCTTGCGCCAGCACAAAATTCCTGGGTAATTTCTTGAAATGTTTGAACATGTCACGATTTCTTCAAAATGATTGGAAATTTTCCGTTCTGAATTCTGTTTTTCTTTAGATTTGTGGACAGGTAAGTGCGGGAGGGAAGGACACTTCAGTGTCCTTTTCTCCCGCTTTTTAAATTATCGGGTGAAAAAACTGCAATGTAAACCACTTTTTCCATCTTTGGGGGAAAATGCTGAGCAGATTCTGAAAATCGAACTGTAAAAGCAAAAAAAAAAAAAAAAAAAAAAAATATAAAAAAAAAAAAAAAAAAAAAAAAAAGAAGACACCCACCTCTTGGTGCGGGGGGACCACGGTGGTGCGAAGGGCTCGGCCGGAGGGGCTGGGTGAGCGTGTGGGGCTCGGGGACCCCCAGTCCCCCCCCAGTGCTGCAGGTGGCTGCGGCAGAGCACTGCGGGGGCTCTGCAATGCAACCAGCCTGCGCAGCATCCCCCATCAGCGATGCCTCGGGTGTACATTTCTTCAAGCATGCATAAACAGCGAATGCGCTTCTGTAGTATTTTTGGGGCTGACTCTCCTGGGTGTTTCAGTCTAAGTCCTTTCCTTCTTGGCAGCTACCTTGAAGGATTTTTTCCTAAAATGTAGTTTTATATACGTATGCAGTGAGCAAAGCACGGTATTCTTAAAAAGCCCATTCACGAGGAACAGATGAGAGCTCCGTACAGTAAATACCACCCAGAATTGCACTGTCATTCTGGACCTAGCAGAATTTGATGGGCCAGGTGATTCATCCATCAAAATCAATTTCCAGAAAATCATGCTACTGGAAGATTATGCTTTTTATTAAAGGAAAATATCACTCTTAATGTTCAGTACTTCTTGGCTTTGCCATCAAAGTTTAAGCAGAACAGAAACTATATCTTGCAGATTTTTGTGCTTAATTCAATAGACTGGAACTGCAGGGTGTAAATTTGTAGGAGAAACTTTCGTCCCAATGCTAGGCAAAGTATTTTTTTTAATTTATTTTTAATTTTAATAGTTTATTAGAACAGCATAAGGATCTCCAATTTATTCCAGAGTGGTGAGCTAACCCTTCTTTGGGGAGGTAGAGGAGTATGGCATGAATGGGGAAACAGACTCCCCCTGGAGCTAGAATTTCTTACTGTCTCTCTCTGACCAAGTGAGGTGTAAAAGCCTGATATCATTCACGGATCTGCTCTTTAACCCCAACTCCACCAAACATTTCCTCCCTAAGAAAGCTGTCTTCTCCATGGCACGAGCTGTCTCACATCCAGATTTTCCCCCAACTGCATCAGTCCAAGGCATCCCCAGATGGGCGCAGAGCAGTGCCACTCACCCACGATGGTGCTGAACGCTCTTTCTGCTTTCTTAAAAAAAAAAAGGGGCGGGGAGAGGGAAAAAATCAAAGGAACAAAGCAATAATTACAATTGAACATGCCAGGGGTGGGGGGGGAGAGGGAAAAAATCAAAGAAACAAAGCAATAATTACAATTGAACATGCCTTGGTTCAGTAACGGCTTAGTTAATGGAGTGCACATTGTATAGTGAGACCCAGACATTTTAAAAAATACAAATCTTTTCAGAATGCTTTCTGTTTTCTTTAACGGGTGCGGGGAACATCAGTGCTCGGGTTCTGCATCCATGCAGGTCTCCCAGGGGTTCTGGGGGAAGGGAGGCAGTGCGATGAGGAGGAGGGTGATGCCGCAGATGAAGAGCAGGACAAAGGAGGCGCAGGCACAGGCGAAGGACCAGGAGTAAGTGTACTCAATCCAGACTGTCTCCTCGCTGTCGATCATCCTCTTCACGGATTGTCTCATGACTTCAACAGAGATGATGATGCAGAGACCTGAAGGAAGAGAGGACCAGTGGGTTGAATAACCAGCTGTCAATTTTTCATCCTTAATTAACCACCTCATCTCTCTTTTTGCGTACAGGAATTGCAGTGAGATTCGCAGGTGAGTCATTGACTGTTTGAAGGAACCAACGCTCGCAACTGCTTACAGCTCTGCTATAACCCAGGCCATCCAAGTCAGCCGGTGACTTGAGTGTGATCTTCTAGGCAGGCTTGGATGGGAAACTCAAAGTGGTGGAGGAATAATTGCATTCCCTAGGGAGCCTTTCCAGTGAGAGTTTTACTGAGGTGACAATTTGCACCTCTGTCTTTCAGTCATTGTGGCATGTCAAGGTATTACTAGCTCCTGTAAAAATGCAGTCTTCAGGTTTTTGGGAGACAGCTGTGTATTTTGGGCCTGGATCAGCTGTTTCTTGGTTTGAGTCTTAACAAATGAGACAGAATAGTGTGTATCCCTGGTTTAGACTGGGGCCAGAACTGAATATGTTAGAAATGTCCCTTTTAAAGGTAGTTGGATAAAATACAGTCAAGCTGCTGGGTAATGCCTGCTGAGCAGGACATTTTCAGAGCTCTTCAGCTGGAGCACCACACAGGGACTTGTAGTCTGACGCTGGCTAGGAAGAAAATGCCACTTTCAGGGCATTTTTAGAAGTGTCTCCATCCTCCCAGGATCTATCTAAGTTTCTCTATGTTGTCCTGTGAACTGAGTGCAAGTATGTGAGCACCGAGCCTCCTACCTGCGAAGGTGTAGAACATGGATGCTGGCTTCAGCAGATAGTCCCTCTTCTTACTGAAGGATAAGAGGACGCAGATTGTTCCGATGATTGCAAAGCCAATGCTGAAGATGGCAATGGCTGCAGCTGAAATGCTGTATTCTGCCAAAGCAAAACAAACACAAAAATTGCAAATGTCTGCAAATTTTGAGCATGCTTCCGTCAGCTGTTGTGACTTTGCAGTAGGTCACTCTGAGAAATACGTATCCTCCCGCTGCTGCGGAGAGGGGGCTCTGGTGAATTGACTGTTTTCCTCAAATAAAAGCAGGGGCAAGTATTGGCCATGTATCTTTTGAATGCAAAGGGTATAAAAACAGAGCAGGAGGGGGAAACACTTTCTGAACGCTTACTTGAAAGAGCAAATGGCACCTGTATTGCTCTGATGAAGCTCTGGGCTGGAGTCATTTTAGCTCTGCTGCATAGATGTTATTGTTGAAGCCTTACTAAGCTCCACGCTCTCACTTCTTCCATCGCTCCACGCTCTGATCTCAGAGTAAATAGACAGCTCTATGCTATTTTTATTCCAGATCTGTGTTGCAGAGCCCCGACAAGGCCCCCGTGCATGGTGCCGATGTACCGATGCAGAAAGACAGCTGTATGCTCCATAGGGCTCAAAATCCAAGCAGGCAGGAGGCCAGAGGTGGAGCGTTTGCATAGCATCTTTTTTTTTTTTTTTTATTTTTGCTCCATAGGGCTCAAAATCCAAGCAGGCAGGAGGCCAGAGGTGGAGCGTTTGCATAGCATCTTTTTTTTTTTTTCTTTAAGACAATGATTTCCAGCTCTGAAAACCCAGCTTCTTCAGGGCATAGGATTAAACCCTCCATAAAATGTCCTGGTTTTTGCTAAGCCAGCTAAGACGTGCGCTGGACACTTCCCCCAGCCGAAGCACAAGTTCAGTGCCTGAATGGAGGGGAACAATTGCTAATTGGATAATTCAGGCCTTCATTTACATATTGCATTCGTTTTCAGATTAGTTTAATATTTAACGCATGTAGCCATGCATGAACATCACAGTGCCTAATGATATTTGCCTTTCAAGCCATTTAAAAAAAATATCTCCCAGGCAAAATCATGAAGATTTTTTTCTCCTGCTACTAATTAGCTCCCATCAAAACATACCTATGTCTGCGAAAGGGAACAGCAGACCGCTCTTTGTTCTCATTGCTTTTCATACCACTGTTTTATTATAATTTCCTTAATGTTTCTCTTTACTATGTGCTAGAACTGCCTGAAAGAGTTTGTTTCGATGTAAAGTCTTTTGCTGCGGCTTAAGCTTTTTCTTTTACTTCAAAGAAAAGAAGTTCTTCCTGATCTTTTTCTGAAATGACTAAGAAGGCATTGGGTACGTTTTTAACGTCAGATGGCTGGAACTGATAGTATATAAATAAGCAAAAGCAGGTAGCTCAGATACGTGCTCTTCTATCCACTTAAAATTCCCAGTCTTTCCTGTCTTAGGAAACTGCATTTTTAGAAAACCTGTGTGCAGAGTTTTCCACCATTATAATTTCCACTGGAAGCAAAGCAGGTTGTTTAATATGTGTAATGTAATCATCAGCTCATTTACTCCACAGCAACATATGTCGTGTGGCAAACTAGAAAGGAATTTGTCCTTAATGAGAGGGCGAGAAGGAGAGGGGAGCACATTAGATGAGTGCTAAAAATATTTGGCTTTATCAGGGACTTATTGTGAAATTTGTCTGTGAAAGACTGTTTTCCAAATCCATGCTCTGTAAACCCTGCCTGCGCGTGTCTTTGTAGGATCTCTGTTCCTTCCTTCCATTGATAGCTCTGGTTTTTACACGACTTTCATATAAAATCAATACGAAGCATAAAATTCCTAATGGTCTCCACAGAGTCTCTGTACTTCTTTTCAGGGTCAAGACTTTGCTTGGGGTATGATTTTTTCATTTAGATTTTATTAATGTCTTCTTCCTTCGATGGCAAAGGCTCAGAGTGTCGGAGCTAGTGCCAATGTTGTGAAGTCATTTTTATGCTGAAAAGACTTTTTGCAGCTTTCATGTGTATTGACATTGTTATATATTTGTGGGACAACTTTGAGTAAAATCACACTTACGAGTGTGATCATATATAAAAATTATTCTTCCCAGGAAACTGGCATTTGACCTTGTTCAGAGCATTTTTTTTTACATTTTTCCCAGCTGGTGGTATCCGATAGAAATCTGTCTACTCCTTTCAGTGGAACCAGGATTGAACCCTCGTTTTGGGGACCCCTTTACCTTAGACCTTGTGTGCACCTCAGTTAGGAAAATATTTTTCAGGATCATTCTTACCTTTCTGGGTGGTTACTTCAAATATCTCCGAGCTCTGTCCTGGTGTGAAGTGCTTGAAGTAGGAGCAGTTGTGTTCTAAAAGAGAAAAGGAATTTTAGTGTGCTTGGAAATCTCTGATAAAATGTACTAAAACTGATTTTGCTTTTTATTGATGTATCAAACTTGCAATGTTTTTAAGGTTCCCTACCCTTGGTAGCACAGAGAAATCGGGGTTGGATCTGTTTTATTTGGGAGCAGATGAGTGGCACGCACGTGCCAGGCCACCGGCTGCAGCATGGACAAGGCTGGAGCCCCCTCTGATGCCTTTTGTGGGCTGCTCCCTCCGAGAGCTTTTCACGCTGATTGCTCATCTATTTAAAACATGAATTACAGATAATTTTTCTCATTCTGTCTTTGGCCATCACACGTTCCTGCCTCTCTGTGTAGCTGTATCTCCTGGTGATGAGACCTGCCGTGCCCGCAGCTGAGCTGGTATCTCAGCTCACCTCCCCTCGCCGCTGCCAACCCACTCTGTAGTGGCATCGCCCCATCGGCCGTAGGAGGGTCACTGCTCCTCTGGTGAGCTTGGACTCCAAAAAAGGAGGACGGAGTGTCCTTATCCACCTTCTCCCTCCCAGCTCACCCCTCCTCCAGCTCATAGACCCCCGCGTGGCAGCGGCTGGTAGGGGGGAGCAGCCCAGGGGAGTTTGCTGCATGGGGGGGGAGGTCACCAGACTATGGGGGTCCCAGAGACGAGGCTGCTGCAGTGCCGCAGAGCACGGGGTGTTTTACTACAATAGGGACCCTGAGGGCTTTTTTTTTGGCTGTTACACCGAAAAGACAAAAGCTATCTGAAGCCGCAAACGGTTGTCCAGGGAAGGGAAGGCTGATCAAAGCCGTACGGGTCAAGGGCGAAGAGGCTCTCACTCAATCTGGCTCTACCGAAGTTCACTCCCATCAGAGCAATCTACTAAATTAATTTGATAAGATAGCAGAGTCAGATAGTGGGAACTTCATGAAGTTCCTCTATCTGGACTTTACGTGAGCACGCTGCCACGTACATGGGATATTTATAGAGGGGTTATAAAGTGAACAGGGATCAAGACTGTGGGGCGGGGGGATACTGGGAGGAGGGAAGTTGGTAGCTGAGTCTCTCAATGGCCACGATACTGTTTCATACTCAGCCTAGTGAGAGTCAGCCAGCGAAGCGATGTCATTGCTGTCAGTAGATACACGGGAGGCTTTCAGCCTCAGCGTCTCAGCAGGATGGGGAAGGGTCTGGTGAGGACCTGCTGACTCGAAGCTTTGGCAGCAGCAGGGCTAGGGTGGAGGGTGTTCTCACTATTTATAACTGATTTAATTGAAGGTTTGAAGGGGCGCGGAACTGGGAGAACAGTTGCTCGCCAGGAATTTGGCTGGAAGGGTGCAATCGTGGAGACGCGTTGAGCCGCGCCAGCTCTGATTGCGCTATTCTGCTGAGCTGGGCTGGAGAGGACACGCTCAGCGCCTGCCCCAGCACCCCTCCTGCACCCCAGGTTGGACTCCCATCAGACCGGGAAATCACACCAAGATTGCATGAAATACAGGCACTGCCTGCGGCGAGGTGCCACTTGGTTAACACCAGCATCTCCTGTCCATTAAATAACAGAGTTAGCACCCATTTGCAGGAGATGCTGGGAGAACGTCTGGGAGGACTTTATGGTCCTCTCCAGCGTCTGGGCCAGGACATGCTGCTACGGCACAGGTCGCCTGAGCCAGGTCCCTGGTGCAGGACCATGCAGGGTCCTGCCTGGGGACACGTCCTGCATTTTGGTGTGTTTTTTACAGCATTAATTTCTAGTGGCAAGAAGATACCAGAGTACTGTATGTTACCTGTTGGTTCTTGTGGCTTTTTTCTGTCATGTAAATGGCAGATTTGGAGTTACTGATTCAAGGAGGATTTATTTTCTCTCTCCCAGGAGATAGGCAATTGTAAAGCAGCATTTTTGGGCCCATTAGTGGAAGATTTCTTTGAGACGCTCTTATCTACTTAGTTTTATAAGCTGACTTTTATTTCATCTGCAGCTTCTCCTTGCTGGAGACTAGGTTAATGTTCAGCTCTGGCGTCTCCTCACCTGTTCTTTATGATCCTTGCAAACGACTAGAGGAAACACATTTGAACCCAGACCTCTATGACTGAAATTGCAAATTTTGAGCCCCAGAGAGGAGGTTGCGTGCCTCTGCCAGCGACTGAGAGGTGGCTGAGGCTTGAGCATCCAGTCTGGTGATCCCAGTTCGGGGATCCTTTGGCTCCTGTGGGAGGGGAGGGAGATGGGATGAAACTGGGACACTTCATCTTGGATTGTTTGGTTTGGCTTTTAATTAATTCTCCGAAAAGGCTGAACTCAAAGGAGTCCCCAGGCGTGCTGACTGTACAAAGCCCAAGGTGAAGCCATCCAGACATGGAGTGATGGGGGACACAGCACCGCTTCGTGTCCGTTGCAGGTAAACCAAACCAGCCCAGTCCACCGTCCAGTCTGTGGAGGCTCGGCAGAGGGGCAGCACACAAAACCTTCTTTTGGAGGTGGACTTGTCTGCAGGAAAAGGAGCTGCCTCTGTGTTTGTGGCTAATAGCAGAGCTCTGCCAAGGCACAATAAATGGGGCTATCACAGAAGTTGGTTAGCTCTAGGGAAGGTGTTTTTGGAGAATGCATTTATTCTGGCAAAATATAACTGGATTGTTTTTGGTAAAGTGATATATTGTTTTCACTTTAAAGATGCTTTGGTGCTCTGCTGACCTGGGAATATCTGTTTCAACAAGGCTCCCTCATATTCAAGAGAACTGAGGCACTTCAATGCCTCTCTGGTGCAACCATGAATAAGAGAAGAGCCCCTTTGTGTCACACCACATTTACATAATGGATAGGGTTTAAAATGGGTTTTATAACGGATGAAAACCGTGTGGCAATCTTTGTTTCTCTCCACCCCTAATTGCTTTACCTCTGCCACGAGGTCACCAGGAACAGTCCAGGGGCTCTGTGGTCATTAAGGCTCGTGTGAACTTCAGGGTTGTAACATGCGGTTTATCACACGGTGTCCTCTCCCTTCCAGGTCACCCACCCTTACAGCTCTCCTGGCCCCTTCCCTTCACATCCACCATTCCTGGATGACCGCTGTGCAGGGGCAAATGGGCCAATTCATCTTTCCTCTACTCGTGCAGAGCCACCCTCTCCTGCCGCTCGCCGGCACGGGGCTGGACAGCAGCTACTGCAGCCGTGGGACGCAGTCAAAATGCAATGTGCCGGCACGGGGCTGGACAGCAGCTACCGCAGCCGTGGGACGCAGTCAAAATGCAATCGCGTTGAGCTATGGCTGAGACCTGGGGGTCTGCAATATGGAGACCTCATGGGGGAAGAAAGGGCAGAGAGGCCACAAGGTGTTTGGAGCATGCAGAGGTTCAGGTGGCAGCTGTCACCCATGAGCGTTGGAGTGACAGGCTGGGGAAGGGGCTGGAGGCCACCTTGCTCTTGAACCTCAGACGGGCACTAGCACGTGGGGTTTTGCGTCAGGCTGGATGGTTAGAAAAACCTGGATTTTAATGTGTGGTTTCCACTTGTGTTAAGTTTGGGAGACAGGAGCTGCTGCTGTGATTAGAGGAGGTGTTAAGGTGAGGGCTGCGCAGTGGAGGGGGCCAGACCTTGGGCTCTGCCCTGGCCAACAAGTCAGGGGAAGGCCTTTGACGCACACTGAGTTTTGGAGATGGTAACTCCAAGCAGTTTAATTTCATACCAGTCTTGCAGAGTGAGTCTCTCTTATGGACACGGGGAACAAGACAGCCCTGCTGATAACCCATTTGCTCGAGCGCTTTTCCTCTCCAGTCACCAGAACTCAGGTTCCCATATTTACAAGGACCTATTTCACCTGCTGGTGGCACACGCAGGCTGTAGAGCATCCCCGCAGCTGCCTGGCGTGCAGGCGCACAAGAGCCCACTTTGCAGGACAACACCTACGCTGGAGGTACCGGCAGTGAAGGCGAACCCAGTTTACAGCCGGTAGTAAACTGCCCCGGTGCCCACTGACCACAGTTAAAAATGTCTCAGTATTAATCTGAATTTGCCTGGTTTTAACAGCCATCTCCCTGATCTTTTTATTTCTTACAGCAGGATGCTGAACCCTTTCTAATTTGTCAACATCCTCGGAAGACCGCTGTAAAATTTTAAAGCTCTGCCTAAATCACAGCCCTGCTTTGTGGACTGCGAGCCAAGTCATCCTCCCCATTTTGCACTGTGCTGAGCTCAAAACCTAATAAATAATGTTAATCATGCCATCCATTTCCTCCTCAGGGAGTGACTGGTAAATGGTTATTAATGCAGTGATAAATTCTTATGTTTCTTTTCCAGTCCTGGCAGTAATGTCTGGTTACGTCTCACGATTTTCAGGAAAACCAGTGCCCACATCTGCTCTTATACTGCACGTTTGTTCATTCACATTTTCTCAACTGCTGCAGGTTTCACAACCCCAGTGTTCCCCTGCCGACATCTCTTCCCAGAAGTGTGAAATCAATCTAACGCGAGCCGTGCAGACGCAGCATCGTTTAGCAGCCCGAATCCGCAGGGGCTGTGCTCTCAGCCTCCACCCCATGCTGTGTTCCTGGTGTGAGTAAAACGGGGATTAAAATATTTATATTATAATTGAGGTGCGAAGTTCACCCTTTGAAACCTCGGATGCTGATTATGGCGCAGGATGTCGTCCAAATTCCCAAAGATCTTTAAAAACTGGAAAACCAGCTCCGGGGTGGGGAGGGTGGCTCAGCCCCTCCGCCGTCACCCCGTCGTTCGCTGTGCCCGGCAAAACGGCAGCGCTGGGACGTGATTCAATGCCCGTGCAAGCACATGCTGATGTCTGTCAAAGATGATAGCTGCTTTCGTGCTGCCCTGCCTGTGAATCTGCTTTTTGCAGACAGCTGGATATTTGAGTTTTATATTTACCCCGCGGTTGTGCAATTTTGGTGTTTATCCACCAATTTCTCTTGTTTCTCCTTTTGTGGGAGTCTTCCTCCGCGTGCGAGGAAAGGCATACAGTAAGGAATATGTTTCCAGGCACATAAGTACCTTCATGAGAGACATTAAGCATACGGATGACACACTCCCAAATTTGGTTAGAGGCAGATCCGAACGCTGAGGCTGAGCTCCTCTCTTCAGAACATGTAATTTGGCCAAAGAGATAAAGAATTGCAGAAATACAGGGAATATACAGCAAGCCCAGGCAGTAAGATTTTTCACAGGAAACTTTCAAATACGTGTTAACATACATATTTCATTTCAAGCAGCGAGTCTAACATGAAGGCAATCCTGTTATTTCTGTTCTGGAAAGCATCCAGTACCCTGCGAGTCTTCTAAAAAAGCGGCGTAGCTCGGTCGCGGAGGGAGTGTGGGAGTGCATGCGGAGCGAATGTCGCTGACTTTGCGATCGGCAAAAACATAATGAGCTCCTTCTACCATGGGAATGTAACGGTCTTCCTGGAAAGCAGCCGTACCTGCTCCCCTGCCGCCCTCCCTATTGATTGCACTGGAGGAACCCGTGATGGAGACGTGTGGGACCAGGCTGCCTCCGCCGAGAGATGAGGCGGCTCAGTAAGTCATTGAGAAATTGCTTCAAACTCAGTTTACAACTTTTTTTTTTTCTGAAAGTTGGCAAAACGTACTGCAGGTCCCTGTTCCTCCCTGCCCTGGGGAACGGTTGTTATTGAAATAGCTTGGAGATAACATAATACCAGCCGTGAACAGGCTGCTCCTTTGTAGCTATATGGATCTGGAAATCCTAAAGATCCAGCTACGTATGGTGGACCCATAAATTCTCTTTCTTGGCCGCTGCCATCAGCGTCCCTGGGTGCTCTGGGGCCCTTGGCTGATGTCAGCCAAATTTTGTCTATCCCAATTTCACTCTGTGATTTCCACCGTGTCCGATCCTCCTCCCTTTCTCCCCGCCACTGTCGTCGTTGCACAGGAGACTCAAATATGGTCACAAATCGACGCGCAATGCAACACAGCGCACTCTTACAGCAAGAGGGATGACAACGAGGTGTGTTTGCAGACCGACATGAAAACAGCCCCATGCAGCCCCATGCCAAATTAAGTGCCACGGGAACATGGACCCTATTTTCCTTCTGCCATGTCCTGCAACCTCCTAAGCAAAGCCTGGCATGACCGCCTGGTGCTTTCTCCCATGCATTGGTGGGTGGTCACCTACCTCCTGGCAGGCTTATCGGCCCACAGCCCTTCACTTTGGGACCTTGCTCCTGCATAAAGATCCGCTTTATACAGAGTCGCCATAGCCCGAAATGAGCCGCTTCGCAGGTGGCATTATATTCCTCCACTCTGGGGCTCAGCACGGCCCAGTGGTCAGTCACTACGGCTGTAAACAGGAGCGAGACGCCAACCAGGATCACGGAGAACGTCAGCCGGACCTTCAGGGGTTTGCTCTGGTCCATCCTGCTCTGGACCGGCGTTCCCGGCAGAGCGCAGCGGGTGATTCGCGAGGTCTCCCAAAATCCTGGCACATCTGAGAGTTTGCAAATGTCAGCCCCGCGCTGCCCGGGGAGAGCGGGGCGGCCGCAGACAGCTGCTGGGCTGTGTCAGCCGGCACAGCGAGGAGGCTATTAATGCACGTAACGAGAGGAGCGCCCGGCAGAGCTCAGCTTTCCCCCCCGTCCCGCCAGGTTTGTTTTGGATTCCCACGAGCTGACTGGATGGGCGCTCGCTCAGAGTTGCTACAGGCCGTTAAGAGGCTTTAATCTCTTGATGTGCGGCATGCCCAGAAATAGGCATTAATAGGGTGATTAACTTTTCAGCTGGGTTATAAAAACATCTGTGTTTATAGTAGCGTCAGGCCTGAGTTCAGTCTGATCCTAAATAGTTTAATAGCCCCAGAGCCCACAGACTGCACACCCACACCTTCAGCTCGCGGCAGCCTCTGCAAGGAGTTCAGAGCTGGACGTCCCTCCAGAGCTGAGCAGTGTGGAGTAAAGAAAGTGGCAAAATAAGCAGACTTATTTATTTTATTGTTTATTTTTATTATAATTATTTTTTAATTAACCTGAAGTATTCTGAGTACTGTTTTTTTTTTTTGTGCCTTTTGCCTATTTTTTTTCTAATGCAAAACCTCTCGAGTGCTCGCTTTCTTTCCCACCATCCAGGTTCTCCTCGATGCGTATAGTCCACATCCTTTCCCTCTTTTGGAAGTGGCTTCTGTTGCCCTGAACCCAGATTGCCTGGGCTGGGGCCAGCCTCTCTCCTTCCCTTTGATACTTCAGCTGATCGTAAAGCTAATTGGATGATAATGTCAACGCAGAGGCCACTGTGGAGATGACATTACAATTGCGATATCAAACTGGGGAGGGTGACAGTACCTGAATGTCAAAACAATGGTTAAAAAAATGTCAGTGGAAAGCAGCAAATATCATGTTATCATGTCAAGATAATGTCAAAGCTACTCCAGTCCTGTTCTATGAACACCCCAATTTGATGATAAAATAAAGGTGCAGAGGTGTCAGCTCAAATTAACGAGGACAACCTGAAGCCATGAGTGAAGGTGAAAGGGGAGTGTAGGAAAGGGAGAGAAAACAAAGAGTAAGTTAAAAAATACTGATCCAAAATAATTGTAATTGAAATATGACTTAAAAGGGTTAACATTACTCTGCTTGACTTGTGACCAGGCTGGCTTAGACACCCCTGGGGAGCAGGGTGACGTGTCTGAACCTGGTATGGGCATCTGATGCCCTGGTCCTGCCGGGGAGGTGGGAGTCACGGGAAGGAGCAAAGGTACATGGTGCGAAACTGGAGGGGAAGGGGACTGGGGAGGGTGCTGGGGACATGGGACAAGGCAGGGACCGGAGACCACAGGCACATCTGTAGGAAGATGCTCACAGCCCTGCCTAGGACTGTGATATGCCGGGTTGGGTCTGGGAGAAATATTAGAGGCATGCTTACATTTAAACCAGAACCAAGAGTTCTCATGAAAGTGGAAAATCCTAAAGGGAACAGACTTTAAACCCGAAAAGGAATGCATTAAAAATGTAATGCCTTTTCCTTTGAAGTAGTCTCTTGTTAAATTTCACTAGACATCAGTCAATCTTAGGAGCTGCATCCTGACTTCGCTTTCTTGATGCTACAAACTCCACAGGTCCTCTGCAAGTTGAGTGTAAGAAAGTGAATGTGTGTTTGCAAAGGTGGGCACAAAGCAAGGTCCTGGTTGCTGAGGAAGCAAGTGCTAATGATCGTGCTTTAGGCTAATTATAACCTACAAGGACTGCAGGGGTGGGAACTCATGAATTTTTTTGTGGGTGTTGGTCTTTGTGTCTCTTCCAGCGTTGGCAAGAATCACATTTTTTGTTCTCATTTAGGTACTCCGATCTGGATAAATTCCTCAGGGTTTGGTTTTGTTTTGAGTTTTCTAATAACATCCAGGAAACAACTAAAGCGAAATCAGAAGGGAAAAATTCACCCTCCCCTCCCCTGCAGAGCGGAGCTGGGAGTGTGAACGAGACACAACGTGAGCGGCAGCGGCTTCCCTGGAGCCTGGAAACTCACATTACTGCAGCTGAGGTGAAACATTGTCCCCAGCCCCAAAAAAGTGACCTAGAGCCACCAGTCCCTGGGAAAGAAACTATTTTGTGGGGTTATTGCTCCCCACGGGCTCTGTGGTTTTGCTACATGAGCTGATGTAGCCGTATTGCAGAGGCGCTGCTGCTTGCTCCTCCCGGTATAGGCTTGGTGTGTTTTTGGGGACCCCTGGCAGGTATTTGGTGATCACGGCTTGTGGCCCCTGCAGCCGCTGTGGCGAGAGCCAAAAGGCTCCTCTGCCCATGGGCTGAGCCTCTGTCCCCAACCTGGGAATTTCTGTCCCAGTGTGGAGGCGAAGTTGCCCTCCCTGGGGGGGCGGGGGGGCTGGGTGGGCATCTGACAAATGCAGAAGCAAAACTGCCTTCTGGAGGAGTAAAGGACTAAAGGAAACCCCAAAGGTTGCCTGCGCATCCAGCAGACCATGGTACATAATCCTCTAGGAACGGTTCCTGCAGTCTCCCTGCGTCAGCTGGCAAGTATTCACATTTAAAAATCAATATCACATGAAATATAAACAGACTATTAATGAGGACCTGTTGGGAAGCAGGGAGGGTTGTAATTAGTTGCACTTTAGCAGCAGTGAGTGAGAGACATGCAGTTGTGTTTCTCTACTGGAGAAAATGCTAAAGGAGGTATCTCAAGACCAACTGTTACACTATTTTGTCCCTAGCAGAGGCGTTGGCTTGGCTCTGCTCCCCAGCGCTTGCACTTTCCTATATTTCTCCCTGACCAGCCTCCATATTTACCACATCCAGGTTAACCAAATTCTCTTGTTCCGTTCTTGCAGAACGATGTTCTGCAGAAGACCCTTCCCAGGTGAGAATAACCCCGAGCGGAGGAGATTGCACCTGGTCTGCTCTCGGCTCAGACACATTTTCAGCGAACAGCTTTCTTCAAATGGGAGCTCCTTAGCAATATTTGAGCTCCTGAGCCTGCCTTGCCCCGGTGCGGTGAGACCACCCTGATCATGGCTGGCTCTGCTGATACCCGGGAGTACCACCAGTGGCACCCTCCGAAAGTTCCCTAATTCTGGGGCTGAAATCCTGCTGTCACCGAAGGCGAGAGCAAAATGTGTGTCTGTGTGTGTTTTGGTAGGTGTTTTAAATTTTTTTTAATAGACTCTCACGGGTATGAAGAAGGAGATATGACCCCGCACCGCTGGGCGCAGCCCAGCCTCTTCGCAGCAGCAGCCCCGCAGCCCCACGGAGCGCAGGCAGGGCTGGCCATCCCTGCCGCTGCCCGCACGTCTGATCCGCAGCTTCGTTCTCTTAAAATACCAACCGCCGTGCCGGGTGTGCTGTTTCGGTAAGCGATCCCTTTAGCTCTGGTGAAGCGAGGCGGCGGCGGCTGTAAGACGAGCTGTTTCGCAGACAGGTGCAGAGCACTCCTCATTCCTTTTTATTTTCGGCACCTCCCGTGTTTGTTATTTTTCTCATTCCAAGAAAATGCCACATCCTCCGCGCTGGACTCTTTCTCCACTTTCCAAAGCCTTAAGGATTCTGTCTCTGCTTCCCCCTCAAACAACACCACTTTTTGATACATCCCTGTTCACAGCAGGGCAGCCACAGCTCTTGGGGTCACTATTGACCCCCAGACTTGCTCAGCAATGTGGGAAGAGCCTTTCTTTATTTTAGTTCAAGGGAACCAGCTTTGGCCTTGAGCTTTGAATGGCTTCACTACCGGGTGTCGGAGGCATTTGAAAAGGTGAACCCCCTGCCTCCCTCCAGAAGTGCCAATTGATCTTACGTACGGGGAGAGGCAGGCAGATAGAGATACGCAGGCGGTCTTCATCTTTAAAGGCAATCTGGAGGCTTAGGAACTGGGAAGGTAAAGTTAAAAGAGGTATTTGAAGAAGAAATACTGTCTCTGATACAGGGATGGTTCGGGCTGTCTGGGAGCGGCGAGAGGCTGCTGAACTGCTGACCCGTATCTGGCACCGCTCGTACCGCCAGGATTTTATGGTGGTGGTCAGAGCAAGGCTTTCGTGGAGCTTCAGCACGCGGGGTCGAGCTTTCTGCAGGCAGAACGAACACGAGCTGGGAGAGGAGTATGCTCGGAAGCGAATTCACATGCAACCTCAAAAGGTGGAGGCAAAGCACAGGCTCGGGGCTAGGACTTTTCCAGAAGACACTGGCTTATTTTTGTTGATGGTGATTTGCAGTGCCCCTGGCCACTACACCAGTCTCAAACCGGGCACCCAAACCAGAGTGTCTCTCATACGGGCCAACTTTAAGCTGGAAACTAGAAGGTTTTTCTTAGTTTCCAACCCAAATGCCTGGAAATTTTGTGAAGAGAGCTTATCTTGGAGAATTCTTGGTCTGTGGGACCACAAGAATTTTTTTTCTCTGATATATTGGCTTCCAGTAACATCCCCAGCTGCAATCAAAATAGGTAGAAATGTGAAAAAATACACACAGAAATCTCAGCTCAGAGACTTAGCAGGTTAAAAATCTATATACCTTTCTCCACACAAAAAAGAATACATTTAAAATGGTTTATTTAAAAAGTAAGGGTTAAGTACATTATACATGGTTGTGATTATATCAGTAGAACTGAAGCACAGTGGAAATAACACTTTTGAACTGCAGACAGAAATGTAACCTCAAGGGACATGATATATTAGCCCTTGTGGATACGTGATCCATACAGAAAGAAAAAGAAATATAAAAATAGTTTATTGTTAGATGTACGGGCATATGAAGTGATTTCTCCTTTTACTCCCATTGTGTATGAGAAACTAGGAAAGAGAGAGCTGACAATATACCTGAAACTTTGTTTCTCAGAAAATCGAATCTGATCCAATAGCATTTTTTTTTTAGGTCTGCTGTTACAGTATGTTATAGGATAATACCAAAAGACCGATTATTGTTGATGATAGGATGATGATATCTGCAGGCCTTGTTGAGAAATGGGGGCCAATTTGTGTTTGATGCTGTCCAGGGAAACCAGAGCGATGTGGAAGAACAGATGAATTTTTTTTTTTTTTTTAAACTATCACTGAGTGGTTTCAAAGTCCGAGCACAATCTAATTCTGTTCAGATAGATCAGCCATGGAGCAAGACACTGTTCATGGGCAGGAATGCTGCAAATTTTTCAGTTTTGTCAGAATCAAAGTTTTCCACAGGAAAAGACTGATTTTTGGAGGATTTTGGGTTTTTTTTTTTTACTAGAATTGTCAAATGAAACAACAGTGTTTTTTTTTTTTTTCTTTGGTTGAACAAATTACTCCGCTGCAATTTGACATAGACCATGAGTTTTAAATCACAGCCCGCATTCTCCCACAGGACGAAAGCTCCGGTCCCTGTTATCTCCCCGTGCCTTTGTTCCCCGTCCAGACCCCGTATCCCATGAGCATCCCATGAATACTTCCCCGCTCCAGCTCTGTTTTTTGAAGGTGCCTGCTGGAGAAGGAGCAGATGCTCTGGCTCAGACAGAAGCAGGGCTTCGTGCTCGGAGAGCTGCTGAAGCCAGCCCTGCTCTGGGGGAGGAGGCTCTGGCCAAGAGGAACATCCCGAAACGCTCGGCAAGCCTTTTTTTGCCGACGTGGTGTAAAAATACTGCCCGTGCCTCTGCAGGTCTGACCTGGGCTCTAGAAAAGCCTCAGACTTTGGCTGGAGTCAGATGGTTGGTGTTAAACACATTCACTGGAGAATGACGATTAAAAGAACGAAACCAAGGCGCAAAGCAAACCTCTCACACTGTCAACTTCCAGTTCAATGTACATGAGTTTAGAAAAACAGCCTATATCTAACTCCTGGTTTTAAAGGGAATGGTTTTATTCTTAATTACAGTAAACACGGATGAGGACTTCTTTCTAACTATTAGTTTATTAACACAGTGGGAAACAAATAGTTCTGGGAAATTGCACTTGAAAAATACATCAACTAGAATTAGATGTAAATTAATTAGCACTTAGTATGACACACTAATGAGACAGAAGGTTTTTTTTCATTGCAAACTTCTACTTCTATCATAGCTAATCAAAGTATTTTAATATTACGAAGTCTCAAAAAGTAGGAAATAATTTATTGTTTGAAAGCATAAAGATTCTTGTAAAAAAAACCTTTCATCAAGAACTTTAATAATTTTAGAACTCTTTTATGTTGTCCTAGCCGAAAAGTAGGTAAAAAAGTTTTCTTGTCTGCCTCTGAATTTTTTTTAAAAAGCTTGTGTAACATCTTTCTCCATAGTGTGTTGATACAGAAAGTAGCACAACATTTTCTACTTTAATCGTTCCCATTGCTCCATTCGCTTTAGCTCTCAGAGTTCAGAGGTTTGAAAAAGGATCCCAGCAGAGTTTTAACCTGAATGGAAACTCTTAATAAGCAGGGATGAAGGCTCCAATCCATCTCCACCAAAATAACGATGTCGCTTTGCCAGGCTGAGGGCTAGGCAGAGCTTAACAGCGACTAGGGGAAGACTTTCGCTTAAAATTGAGAATTGTGTCTTGGTTCTTGCAAGGAGAGAGGCTTAAGCAGGGCTTACCTGGGGGGGAGAAGGGGTTCAACTTGCTTTTTGGCATGTTAAGGCAGCTCCTCTGGGATTTCCCTGGAGGACTTGGTTCCACTAGCTGGAAGCCTCGTATCCAAAACACCACTGAGTCACTGACGCTGTGGCCATCGCAGGATAAATTAAGACTAAAGAGTTTGGCTGAGATCTCCCACCATCAGTGAGCCAAGCTTTCCAAATCATGATTTTTTTTCTTGTCACCACTTCTCTGGTCTTCTGGTAGCAAAGATTTTCTGGGCAAAGACGACGGTATATTCAAAGGAAGTTACAGGAATTAGATGCTCCTCTCTCACTGCACCTAATTCATCCAAGGGGAATCGGGCACCTCATTCTCATATGGCTTGGTCGAGCGGTCACTAAAATCAACATGAGTACTATTAAATTAAATTACCTTTGAGTCAGGCCCTCGAGCTTTGAGATTCCAAGCCTAAGTGTAAAAAATGAAAGCAGGAATTTAAAAGAAAAAAAACATTTCAGACTTTTTTAGAAACATACAGAAGCAAAGGGTACAAATTCGTTCCCCTCTTAGGTGATGCATAGAGTTTTCTGTGGGCTCTCTGCACGTAAGTAGATTCATCATTACAGAATAAATTAAATTAGGTCGAACCATCATTTCCATCTAAAAGCAACTATACCTTGCACCATGCGGCACTTATTCATAATAAAAAGAGTTTAATAAATATCTCATAAACGGTGATTATTTTTGTTCTATTTTAAAAAATACAAAGTTGTCATCCATTCTGTTAACACTCAGTTCCCATCGCTGCAGGAAGTTTTGCTAGTCCGAACGTATTAGCTTCTCATTTTCTTACGCACATTGCTTAGATATCTTAGTTTCCAGTAGCGTTAGTGTTGCACTTGTGAAGCAGTAAGGAAAACAAGAATGCAGTCGCAGGGAACCGGCGGCTTCGCCTGCGTGGGCCACCCCGGCTCAGCTCTGCTTCTCGCTCTTGCTATAAGTAGTCTATAGGGGCTCCTGACAGACAGCACTCAGCACCTTGCCGGATCAGGCACTAGGGCTAGTCGAAATAAGAATTCAAGTTTTCTAAATGTTAGGCAAGAAATGATATTTGCAAATAGGCTTAAGTCCCACCTACTTTAATCCTTCCCTTTCTAGGTGTTTGAAGATGCACCCACCCTCTTCTCCCCCACCTGCATTGCCCCAAGGGACACCTTACGCCCAGAAATGGGAGACCCCCTTACCACCCCATCAGGGAGTCTGTAATGCTCAGTACGCGGGTGCTCTACGGTTTCGGTAGCACAGGTCAGTTTTAGAAAGTGTTGCCTTCAAAAATATTTTTTCTTTTTTCTTTTTTTTTTTTTTTTAAAAGAGGCAAAGCTTATGCTATGTCAAAGGAAAGTGGCTCACTCGATGAGTAGTTCGTATTCATCCTTCGGCTTGGTTATAAATCATATTTGCAAGTTTGTATTAAGGGATCTCAATATTAGGAAAAAAAAAAAAAGTCATACAACAATTTTTCTGTAATCCTTTAAAACACACTGGTGGCAAGTCCTTTGCAGTTTCTCCAAGACTTTGTACACACCACAAAAGTGCAGGAACATGAACTGCCTTCATCTCGTGACATCAAGAACTGAAAGAAAACTCCGAATAGCTTCAAAAAAAAGCTACGAGCGTGTAATATCTTTATGTTGGTCCAGAGGATCTCCACTTGCTACCTCAACACATGCCACAATTAAAGAGGTGAGAGGGTATTTTAACATCGCTCCTTCTCTTTCATGACAGATCCGTTCTGTTTTGTTATTTCTTCAAAAAGCGCGAGGAAGGAAGGTACTTCAAACAGGTGTCGTTCTCCTGTTGACCATGTTGACATGGAGTCCTTCCTTAAATTCCTTCTGAAGGAAGTTGTGAACCTGCAGAAAACTGGCTTCTTGGTCTGCGTTGTAGCTGGCAGCCGTTGTAACCTTCAAAGGCTCTCTGGAAAGAGTGTACATGGAAATTTCGTTCATGGGAATGGTGCTTGCTATCTTCATGCCAACTGGAGAAATGTCTCTAGATGGAGAAGGCTCTGTAGATCGAGAACTGGATCTGGACCTCCGCCTCCTGTACCTATAACTTGGCATCCTGGCATAAGGAGAACTGGAAGAAGTCTTAAGGAATTCTCTCTTGGTCTTAAACCTCAGCTCTTTGTTCTTCTCAATATAAATGTTCACAGCCAGAACACCTATGGTTTCGGCCACAATGAAAGACAAGGCTCCAAAATAAAAAGACCAGCCATAGTTGTAATGGTTCTTTTTGTCCTCATCTCGCTTGTCACTTGGGTCACCTGCATTGCTTGATATGTAGACAATGATCCCTATGATATTACTTAGTCCTAGAGAGAGAAAAACATAAATTGGTGGTTATGGGGCTGGGAAGATAAAAATCAAGCCATGTTACTTTCTGGACCTGAATGGTTCAAAGATTATGACCAGGAAATTTTGCTACATTTATTTACTCTTTCATTTATCTCAAGATTTCATTTATTCTTGAAAAGCGAAGAATAGATACATCTGGGCCACATATGCTCGCATGGATCCCAAAATATTCAGCAGGATTTGTTCCCATCTCTTCATTGCCACGGTGGGAAAGAAGTAGCATATGGGAGCTCACTAATATTGTTAGTGGGATTCTAACATTCAGAATAATAATAAAAATACATTGTGAGCTCAGGGCTATGGCTTGTTCACCTTCATCAAGATAAGTTCTCTTCCACCTTGCTGAATTTTCATCTAAATGCAGCATGCTTAATCCGAGCTTCAGGGAAAGCTATTAATAATGTGGCTGACTCTCAGATGTTTCTAGTGTGAAAAACGGGCTCACCTATCATAGGTGAGTTTTTTCTGCCATTATATAAAAGAAAAGGCACTGGATGTAAGAGACGTCTGATTCACCTAATGTTTAATACATTTTAAATAGTTTAAAACCTGCTTGTTACTGACTTTAGCTTCCTGTTTCAGGAAAACTAAAAGCTTTTCTAGAATATACTTATTGTAGAGCTTCAAAAACCTATTTTTGTCTTTTGCCTAGTGTGATGTTGCTAGTGCCCTTGATCCAGGAAAGGGGTACAGGGAGAGAACGGCCAACAAGCTTTTCCACAGTCCTTTTCAGTTTAAAAAGGCAGCACTTCTTAAGGACTCAATTTAAGGAGAGCATACCTGCTGCAACAAAGAGAATCCCAGCGCTGAGAATAATGTTGTTTTTGCTGTTGTAAATCCTTCCTGCTCCGACACAGAGTCCTCCCAGCAACAGCAATATTGTGCTTAGGATGGGGAACACACTGGAGGCACGGACAATGCCTGGAGGGGAGATAGGTAGAAAACCAAGACAGACAGTAATCATTTCAGATGCCTCCTCGGGTGCAAGTGTGGAGATCACAAAGTCTCAAAACCCCTGGCTTTTGCTGGAATTATCACTGATTCTGCATTTCTGGGCGCATTTTTGGGAGGCGAGGCCATGCGTAGGTGGTCAGTGTGGCACAGACGCTCAACTGAGTAGCTTAAATCTTTTGAGCTTCCTCTAGAAAGTTCAGCATTATCACCGTCATCTGATGCCACCGCCTACAGAACATTGCTGGCAAAGCCTAAGGTAAGTGGCAGTAAGACCCAGCGTCACGCAGGGAGCGGCAGTGAAAAATTCATGAGCTGGCTATGAAGCCTACAACGTTTGGGGATGGCTTGAGCAGACGGATCTGTTCCTTGATACATGCGCAAGGTGAGCAAATTACAGCTCTTGAAGTCTGCAGCATTCATGTTGCCAGCGAGCACAGCTAATAACCCCTTTTTCTTTCGTTGAATATTAAGGACAGTGAAACCTTTCAGATTTCTAAGGAAGAAATTTTAACAAGTGTGTCTCAGATGTTTGTGTTTAGTTTCCTGACAGCTTAGTAGAGTCATTTAAAATTCTGTATGCTTCAGTCCATTCACCAGCATGGGCTATAAAATCCCTGAAAAAAAAAATTAAAACACCACTTCGAGCCGGCTTTCAAAGTCGGGTCACTACAAGACTAAGCAGCAATCGAAAGGGAAGCGGCAGGGAGGGAACAAAAGGGCTGAGAAAAAATAAACAGGCACAAGAAAAGGAAGTCTGTATTCTAAAAACCAAAGGGGTAAAACCTGGCAGGCGTTCCTGAAAGGCAGAGCGAGGAACTAAGTTATATTGTTATAGAGAGAGGATTTTTTTGAAGAAGGGGAGATAAGGCGCTGAATACTGCTGTGGAAAACAGGACTGCCCCAAAGCTGGGGGCCATGGAAAGGCAAAGGCGCGGAGGGGAGTCCCGGCAGGGTGAGTGGGTGCCGGGGCGTGGGGACGCCCAAGGTGGGTGGGGGTCAGAGGCCGCTGTCACAGAGGGGTGGAAACCCCACAGCGTACCGGGAGGACCCGGGGACCCCCAGGGCTGAGTGCATGGAGAGGAGAAAAACCGCCATCTGGACCAATCTGCTGATGCGGTGCCATTAGCGATGCGGTCTCTCCCGGGTGTCATCTTCCTGGATGACACGCACAGCGAGCGGCACCCGTTTCCCGAGGAGAAACGGCCAGATGTTACAGCTGATGCTTTCTCATTTTACTGTTGATGGCCGTGGCGTTCCCAATTTTGTGAATTGCTTCTTAACGATTCCCCTGGTAACTGGTGGCAAAACTCCCACTGACTGCAGGAGGGACAGGGCTGGGCGTTTAACAGCAGCATTGCTTTTGTGTGCGCTGCAAAGCCCCCGAGAGCCCCAGTAAACGGGTCCAGCCCTCATTAGGATGGTGCAAACATAAAACAAAAAAGACAGTCCCTGCCTGGGAAGCTTATGCCTATATCGATCTGCAACAGCGAGAAAAGTCCGTCTCCTACCAGAACTGGCAACATCGCTGCACGTGTCCTTTACAGACGGGGCATTTTCTAACCAGATCTAAACCCAATTCAGTCGGATGCATTACTATTCCGACAGTGTCTTGCAATAATTGGCAAACCCCAGTAATGAGGGTGTAAGGTCTCTAATCAAAGCCTGTTGAGTGCTGAGAGCCCGTTCTGTTGTCCTGGGTGTATCCCCGCGTGTCTGGTACGAGGTAACAGGGCTTTGACTTTTGGGTCAGTTTTTTAGAGTCAATTATTAGAAAAATATTCAATGTCAGGCTCTGCGCTGCTGGACACGAAGGCACCCCAAATCACTGTCTGTCTGTTAGTGTCCTGACAAGAGGCAGCCTGGGCTTAAAATCTACTGTGGCCCACCCTTTCTGGTTGTTGTTTTCTATGTTTTACGTTCATGCTGTTTATAATGATTTCAATTAAATCAAAGAGCTTTCCTAAAATGCTCCAGTGGTATCATCAGAAGGAACTTGCCCAACATGTCAAATATAGGGGGTGAGTTGTTCTACTTGTAGCAATAATCTCCAGAGATAATTTTTCTATAGCAGGTAATTAATGTGAAGAGAAACAAAACACACAGTGTTCTCTTCCTGTAAAACTCTACAGTATATTTTTTCCTACAATGTGTACTTTTAGCTCTGAAATTTAAAAGGAAGCTCATAGGTACCACGTAGAATTTACATATGTCTCCCGATACTGCTAATAAAATGACAGCACATCAAAAAACATTAAGGCAATCTGGTTTTTGCTTTCTCCCCTGCTTTTTTTTTCTTGTTTACCATCTTGTCTGTTTGCATTGGCTGTTCTGCACTGCTATGCGTTGTGACACCTCCTTCGGTGAAGCACCGCAGCGCGCCGTGCTGCTCCTCCCCACGGGGCTGCGAGCCCTGGTGCTCCGCTCGTGCTTTTATTCTCCTCTGAAAGGCAGGAGCCAAGCAAATGGCTTTAAAAAGAGGATGCTATAGCATGCGGGGAAGAGGTGCATGAAAGTGTAGACATGCCCCTGAAATGGGGTCCCCAGTCCCCCTCCTCATGGCTGCACTTCTGCACTGCAGCAGAGCCCTGACATCCTCACACATGCCGTGAGGATGAGTACGGCTGAAATCCCCTCTTCTGCAAAGGGAGAGGTGCATGTGCTTCGTGCAATGCAGAATCGGAGCAGCTTGGTTTCTGTGTGCCTGCAGAAATGCGGGAGAGGAGGGAAGCTGGAGCACACATGTTGTGGTTGGGCGATGCAAGCAGCAGCCCCGGGGACTGCATGGGCTTTCTGTGCACGGCAGCGATACCTCTGGCACTTGCTGGGGCTCTGCACAGACATGTGAAGGGGATTTTTTTAGACACACAGGTTGGCGTGTGTTGTCACAGGGGAGGTTGAATAGGAGGGGTCTTGTTTGAGCTCCTTTGCACGTTAGTTGTCACTGTGGCTCGTTTCCTTGGTTTTGCAGGGAGCGGCCTGAATGCCAAAGGGCAAAATCCAAACTCCTGCTCCTACCCACACCCCAGACCAAAGTCTCCTAAAATCAGTCATTTTTTCACTGATTTCAATAGGGTTTTGTACCAGGGCTTGACACTGCTAGCACCATGATGTTTACATTTATCTGAAGCCTGTATTAGATTGGTGACTGTGGAGCAGGGTGAGACTCCTCATGCTGCTCTTTCAGGAGCACAAGATGCACAAAGCGTTGGTGCCTTTGTTACCCTCAACGTGGCCCTCCAAGAGACTTGTGCCAAGAAATGGCTACAAAGCACGGTGAATGATAAGGAGACAGCAGATTGCAAAGGTGTTGCACAGAGGGCAAAAATGGGGGACGGAAGGTCTCACGTCTCCTTTCAAGCAGGATGCAAATGTCCTCTTGTCTGTGTCTGGTTAGACAATGATTAGGTTCCTATTACAACTACGTATGAGCTCATCTCTTCTGGATTTAGATACATAACCTTTCAGTAATCTCTAAATCAACCATACACATTTTAAGCGGAGCTGCAGTTTTTCTTACAAAAGTTAAAGCAGAGGAGTCCTGTTATCTGTGCAGGCTACGTGAGGATGAGCTCTCCTCCGCAGGGGGGAGCAGCCGAAGCCTGATCTTGCAGAAGACAGAAGGTTGAACCAACTTGTTTTTGAGGTCTGTACTTAGTCGCTTTGGAAAACAGCTTTTAGGAACACCCGTCACAAGTACACTTACAAACAGTTTGCCAATCTCATCTCTTACTGCGGAGCTGTAGACTGTTTTTCCCAGTTCTCCCTTTTCTCCAAATAAAGAAGGCATAATGCACTTTTATCAAGATGCTACTTAATTCCTCTTTCCTTTACAGTCCTTTTACTAATGGTGTTTCCTAAGGCTGACTTGGCATCAATTTAACGTTGGTTCCAAGGCTTTGTATGAAAGATCAATGCAGCTGTGCTCACACTCTGCTAGTCCGCCTGAGCACTGAGATCATGTCACCCAAGCACTATGGCTGATCTAAATTGACAAGAGTAAGGATGAAAAAAGTCTGGGTTTTCTGGTAAAGCATACTTTTCAGAGACTTTTATTCTTTCTTCTTGTCTTAGCAACCAGAAGTTGTTTCCCAGAAGCGAGCAGAAGGGCAGAGTGGTTCTCTAAGTGGTGTTTCAGGTAATTAATAGCAGTGTAATTGAGGAGTGTTTTGCCTTGCCGGGTGTATCAGCCAGCAGCGTCATCCATTGCTCCCTGAAGCTTTCCCAACACCTTGTGAACTGCAGTTTCTTTCTCTGGTAAAGGGCATTGCTTTCAGCTTGGCTGGTCAGCTCTTTTGTTCAAAAGGAACGACTAGGCAAGGCGTCCTCCTGGGAAGGGGAAATCTAACTCAAACTTTGCAGGATTCATGAAGTTTCACACTCGGGTTCCAAGACTTCCTATCAGCTGAGCGAATGGAGGAGATGAAATGATTGCCCTTATTTCAAGCACCAGGTTGGGGGATGAAATTACTTCTGTGGTGGATTACACACCAGCACAGAGCAGCGATGGCTAGCTGTCCATGCACGGAAGCCACAGTCCATGCTCATGCTGAGATTTCGCTGTTAGCTGCAGAAATTTCAGCTTCCTTCCTACAATGCAGTAATTTCACTGCAGGGGGAGGTGGCTCAGCAGCTGCAAAGGACAAGGCTTGCATAAGGGTTGGGTTTGAGCATTAGGAACAGCTTCCTAATGGGCTGGAACCCACTCCTCAAACCTGTTTTGATACACTAATCAGATAAATATTCCCTCTGTAAAATATCCTCGCCAATCTGGGAATGATAGCTGTAGTTTCCATTTGAAAATTTTCCACATAATGTTTAGAGAATGGGCACCACAATCACGAGCGTTCCTCTGGCTGAAGGAAACCCTTGAAATGGGCATCCCCAAGGGTCATGGTTGCGTCAGCTGCAGCGTGAACAGGACACGTGTCACCACTGCTCTGTGCCACCCAGTTTGGGCCAGTCTCTTGCAATGAATAAGACTTGGGTTGCACTCTACGGAAGAGAAACCCAGGAAAGCCTCCCTGGCCGTGTCAGATCCTGTGTGTTAGGTATTACTTTTCACTTACGGAGAAGGTATTCTGAGCTGTCATGGTCATAGTCGTTGTCTTCAGGGAAGTGGTTGATTCGGAAGCAATGTCCTTTGTAGATTCCTAAATGAAAACAAAGCAAACATAACACATAAGGAATAGAACCAGGTAAATGCACTTCTGCCAGCTCTGCTCTATTTCCTTTTCCTCCCAGGCTGTATAAGTAAATTATTCTCCTGTAGGGTTGGTCACTGATTTTTTTTTATGCCATCAGGAAACCATCTCTAAGGTCACGAGTTTTGGGCAGATTGGGCTGAAGCCTAGCTGAAGGAAGGGAGAGCCAGGATTCCTGGGCTCTTTTCTTCAGTCTGCCACTAATATTGTTCTCTTGAGTTTTTTAATCTCTCTGTGCTTTACTTTATCAGCGCCGTGCTTATCTTACAAGCATACCGAGTTTGCAAAGCTTCTTTTTGTTCCTAGAGTGACTGTCACTCTGGGTCCCTGCCCCATGGCTGGGGCTCCACAGCAAAGCTGAGTGCCCACCTAGCGCCCATCACCCCTCCTGTCTCGTCCCCAGTGAAGTGCTGGTTTCCCTTATCAGAGCTGGTAAATGTTGAACTGTCTGAGGCCTCTTCACTTACTCTCTAGGCTTGGAAAGCAAGTCTATAAATCTCTTCCTGCTGCAATTTAAACCCAGATGTCCCCCTCAAGGCTGGTTCAGCTTTTAATGGCATATTTGTTTAGTTAACTGGGAGCCCGTGCAGTAAGTCAGGGCGCGAGTGTGCACTCCTGATACCTGAAGGAACAACACCAGAGTTGGCTGGATGAACCCCTCGCTCGACTGAACAAGATGAGGTTCAGCACTTTGTCCATCCGGGTAAAGCTTTACATTAGTATTTTGTATTCTTTTCTATCACGGTTATCCAAAGCGACATCCAGTCTTAGCTGCAGTCGGGTAGCTGAGACCGCTGTTGCACAGCGAGCTGCACGGGGACCTCTCCCCAGAGAGCTTACTGCAGGAGCGAAGCCCCGGGTGTGATTCTGCCTTGGTGCTTTCATTATCCATTAACCAGCGCTTTCGTGCTCAGGAACATATATCACCCAGGATGAGTTATCCTCCGCACAGGAGTTTCGGTGCTTACAGCTTGAGCTGGCAGAAGGATTTAAAAACCATCACTTAATACTACTTTAACAGAAGCACAGCTGCAGTCTGTAGGATATAAATGTGGATTTATTTCACTACCTATTACCAATGATTACAAATATCTCAAAAGAATTACTAATCCGGAGGATTTCAATTGCACCCTGTGAGCGTCAACTGCAGGTTTGCTACTACAGTGCATTTAATTCTTCCAGTAAATGATGTATCTACTCTAATTGCGGTAATGGCTCAGGCTTTCTCTGCACAGCACTTCAAAGGCTGTGAACAAGAAGTAAGTGGCTCACGTCACATCTGGAAGTGACACACCTGTCCTGCCTGCCAGGGGGACGGGAGCACTTCAGCTGGGACTGCTCCTGCTAAGCATGTTTGCCCATGCATCCCTCTGTTTGCCATCAGCTGGTTTGTTGCTCCTGGTGGCCCTCCAGTAAGGCAATCCAAAATTCAGATTTTTAAAGATGCCAGTGCTTGTTTTTACGGCAGTTCACGCAATGAAACTAAATCACTCCCAGCATAACAGGGCCTCTGAGACTGGAAGGTCATTTCTTTGAGTCTCTTCATTATGGTGTGCCAATTTAGAGGAAATACATTCAGAGTATGATTTTTAGCCTCTCTTATTCATTAAGAAAAAAATCTAAATAATCTTCTCACCCTAATTTCCTACGGAAATAGGCTTTTCAATGACTCTGTGCTTGTGTGTGTATAGGTGAGGCCATGCCTCAGTCTGTATGTACTTCTCCAATAACTTTTAAGGTAGTTGGTTGAATTTATCCAGAGCTGATACAAAAGCAGAAGTATCACAGGTAACTGGGTTCCCACAACGTCCGTGCAAGCAGGCAGGTGCATGAAGGAGAGAGCTCTGTCCACCGAAGGCTGCTTTGTGAACTTGCATGTTCACAGAGCATGGACGTGGGCGACAGCCCAAATGAATGTCCCACTTCCAGAAAGTCAGTGAAGAGACAAGAAGTCTGCAAGACTGAAATGTTCCCCAAGCCTCTTGTGTTTGCAGCACTGATGGATTGATGGAGGGTTTTGGTCTCTGTAAAGTGGCCTTACGTTATTAAACTTCTGAACGAAATGGGCCCCTCAGCAGAACTTTCTCCTACACGGAGGCCATGAAGCCATCCCTTCCACTGCAGGACTGAAATGCATCAGCAGGACAGGATGGGTTGGTGTTAGCAGTGTCTGAGCTTTTCCTCTTTTATGGTTGGAGACCTTCATTTCCTGGTGCTTCTGTCTGGAGCCTTTCACATGAAAGAGTATTAGCAAGTCTGGCAGAGGTGAAAAAAGAGGATAATTAGCCCCCAACAGAAAATTCTAGACTAGCTAGAGAGAGTTCCTTTCTGTTTCCGGTTTTTAGGAATACTGAGATTGGTCATTCTGGCCAACTTTTTATAGAAATAGCAAATGAGACTGAAATTTGGACCTGTATCAAAGCCTGGGAATCCAAAATATTCTTCCCAATATTTTTGCTGTAGTTCAGATCATAGATATTGGTTCAGGGTCCTCTCTAGCGTCTCTGGTATTTGATAGCTAGTAACAGCAGCAGACTGGATAAATTTTTTCCATAAACTTAACAGGTGTCATATAACTCAGCAGCAGCCTATTAAACTCTCAATGAGGCTTGAAGTTGCTATCAAGAACTCTGGTGACCTACAGGGTATCGAGGGCTCTTTTAATCAGAATTAAATCTTTTAATTTAAAACAGAGTATCAGAAACAAAATTTTGCTAGGAAATGTAACTACCTTTTTTCATAATGATGGACTTTGAAACTCAGATTTGGGAAAAATTAAAACTAGGTGGGTGGAAGCTACTGAAGCAGTGGTCAGCTTTAAAAGCACAACAGCAGAGTCTGACTTATACTTAAACACAAAAAAATAAAACCAAAACAGAACTGAGATTTGATGAAATACCTGGCTCCGTGCCCTAGCACGTAAAGCAATGCAAAAGAATAAAAGCCATGAAACAGAAGAGGTGGCAGAAAAAGAAACACCTCAATTAAATTCAGTAACAGCTATTCTACAGCATCTGCACAAGGCCTGAACTCCTTGAAGCTCTTCTCAAAGGCTTCACAGAGGATGCCTTGAAGAAATGTGTAGACAAACGTGGCCGCTGGTCCACGCTCCGTAGGGCACACACGGGCTGTTTTCCACACCAGGATGTGACGTGGCAGAGAGATCTCTTTCTTTTCTTGAGTGTGAGGATACAGTCCCTTACACGCTTTGGAGAGGAAGATGGAATATTTAACTTCTACTTCTGTACCCACTAGAGAGAGATAAATAAACTGCAATCACTGCCTAACAGATACTAAAATATTGAGAAGCACTTCTGGATACCTCTTGAGAGTAAGATGTAATATCCCACTGAGATGCTGTAAGTATTACTCCTTTCTTTGAATGATTACTGATATGTTTTAAATGATGCTTTTAGAAACACAAATATTATAATGCATTTTTTCCTCATAATAATAACAACTTTGTTCTGAGTTTTGAGCCAGGACTTCAGGATCTGGGTTAATGATAATGAAGAGGCAAATTTTCTGAAGTGTTGCTGATGGTGTAAGAACATTTTTTTCCCACTGGTTGCAGCGTACTTAGCTGGCATTTAAAAACTAAAAGTTGTTTCTGACTTGGTTTTACTCTGTGTTCAAGGGCTTCTCCGACGAGGTTAGCGCTTCCCAGTCTCTCTAAGTGTTGTTCAGATAACTATAATTAGAGTGTGATGTACTCAGATAATGCGATAAGGGAGGGAATTGTAGTGCCTAAGTGAAGTTTAAGCTTTGTTTTGGGGTTTGAGATCTCAAAGTACATAGAGTTTTCAACAGTAAAACAAAGTAGTGATCCCAAATTCTGATGACATACTACCTTCTCCTTGCTCTTTCTCAAATAATCCTTTAATAATCTTGCCTGTACCATTGCAGAATTGTTCACTGGGGTTTTATTTTTTGATGACTGAGAGCGATGGTTAATGCTGTAGGATGCAAATGCTTATTAACTTTGTCTGTGGCCATGCATTACATGATCACGTTGTTGTTGGCCATACCATCAGCCAGGTCTTTGAAACAGCCGTTTCCCGTGGTTAGTATTTATCAATGACAACATTCTCTGATGCCCTGGAAGTGTTTGCACAAATCAGCACTGGAAGATAGAGCACTTAAATGTCTGACAATATTTGTCAAGGCAGGCTGTACTTCTGTTTTCTCCTACCCCCTAATCCTGAAAACTATATACAACAAGATCTTTCCATAACATTAGTGTTCTGTTGTCATTTAAAAGAGGTCTCCACCATGCAAGACGCTAGCAGCTTTGCAGCAGAGGACCTTGTCTGCGGGGTAATTCTGTCCATAGCAATTTTCGTCTCCTTGCTCTGGGCACGAGCTTAAGGGAGGCGATATCTGAGAGCAGTGGGAGACACATGAGGATAGATGGGTTGAGCTGCTGCCTCCTTCTCCACCAACAGCTTCTGCAGAGCTATTGCTCGATTAACTATTTCATCTTCCAGCCCTCTCGCCCGCCCTCGTTGGTGAGACTATGCAGTAAAACATCGGCTTTGGGACTTGGTTGAGAAGCCTTTCTTGTTTTCTCATGGGACACCAGACATTTGCAACCTCCTTGGATCAGACTCTCCCCTGCCAACACGCCACATTCTTGTAGCTCTTCAGCAGCTACAGATACTTAGTGCGCACACATGCACACTATTAATAGAGTGAAGCAGGGTTTTCTCCTGAGGGGGGTTATACTGATGGAACGAGTGCTTTGAATGTCAGCTGCAGAAGCGGTCGCGTGGCTACAGCAATTATCTGCAGGCAGGTAAATGGACCCCATAATTGTCCAGCCTAAAATCCCACTAACCAGCTGATTTCTTTCTGGTAAATGCGGGTCTTCTGGGATGGTCTGAAGATGTGGAAGGAAATGATTTTCAAGATCATTTGACAGCACGTGCTTGCAGATACAGGGAATACAAGTCGCAAGGAGCTGACTGTATATTAAAAATAAGGCAATCAGTAAGGAACCATGGGAAATTTGGCCTGGTGGTTCTGCTTGTTGCATCTATTCTCTGATTAAATGCTGAGCTTCAGTTCCAGAGCCAAACGTTAGCCTGATTTACTGCAACACTTGAATATCTGAACGTTTAAATGACATTTTTTCTTAATATATCAGCACAGAGAAGGCTGACTGACAGACAACATCACAGACAAGAAGAAAGAAAAGCGTGACATGCAGAGTAGGGCTGTTGTAACAGAAGTTGCCTGAACACAGCGTCCACCCAAGCACGCCAGTGTGGGACTGGGTGTCCTTAATGGCATGGCTTTGCACTTCCCTTGGACAACAGTGGAGAACCTCTATTTATGGTGAGAGTGTGTCAGCACTGGCCTCTGCCAGGGGAGAAGAGAAACAGTTATATATTTTTTTTCCTGAGGAAGATTTCTCTGCTGACATGTTCTGAAATCATTTGCCGCGTGATTTGAGCAATAGTGAGCAAAGTAGATCAGACATGCCAAAAAATGTTCCTCTCCGCAAAATTTGTAGCACGGAGTCTATGTGTGCACTGTGTTCGTTTCTTTGATTTTCCACCAGTACGACTCCCCTGTCTCACTGGATTGACACACAACAGCGAATGCAGCTGCTGAGTTAACTTGCTTTTCTCTTCATTTCTCTCGCCATAAAATAACCCTTGAAAAGAGGAATGGGTGGTGCACCTCCTTTTACTTTCAAAACCTGCTTTGTGGTGCTGATGGTCAAACAGGGACTATTATGGTCCTGAGCTCTCCACTCAGGCCACAAGGAACAGCATTAGATATTTTCCTGTAACTTGGCACTTTCTATGTTAAATTGTCCCGAGTTCGATTATTTGTCTCCTGCTGTTTGCTGAGAATTTCACAGGCCTGTCCTTAAGTTACTTGAACAAGCACAGATCCTGTGAGCCTCTGCCAGAGAACGTTTAATGCTGTAATTATAAAAGAAATCATGAAGTATTGATGCAGGTCGTGTGCAAAACACACCCCATGTGAATTTGCTACCCCACATTGCTGCTGTAACGCCTCCTTCATCGCCATGGAGGATGGAGCCAGCAGAGAAAGAAGCCTCGGGAGGTTAAATGCACATTTATTGGGTGTCTGCCTTTGAGAAAAGTTTGGCTGTTGTGAGAGCCTCATGAAGCTGGAAACTTCAAAGCATAGGTTGTTTTTGAGACGGATGCTGTCTGACACCCCCCGAGTCCTGCCAGTCCGGGAAATGTTTGTCCATGTGACAGTTCGTATTTTTGTTTCATCCTGAAGGTGAATTTGATGAATAATGCTGCTAGTACCTGGGGTTATTGTTATACTTTTGCCAGGGTAGGTCTTGTTTTCAGAAAAAGCTTAGGATCTAAAAAGATTAGAAGTCTATTCCCATAACTGTGGGCTAGCACGGTACCATAAACCAGCTGACCAGGACTAGCTGTCCGTGCATGTCATGGTCAGACTAAAGCAAATTCAGCTCAGCTGAGTCTTTAAAAGGAAATTATCCTGAATCTTAACCATGTTTCTCTACAGGTGTTGAGACAGTGAAACAATAATTTTCTATTTTTCCTCCTAAAAGTCCTTTCCTTCTTTCTCTGTCTTTCACCCCGTAACTCAGAATTCACTTGTTTCTCACTGAGGGGAGCTGAACTGCCCACTTCAGGGCCAGATTCTGATTTCAGTGCAGTGGACTCAAATCTGTCTCATCCAGTAACAGCGATACCAGAATCTGGTCTTCTCCTTTGTTTCCTGGGCAAAAAGAAAATGATTTAAAAATGTTCAAATGTATGAAATTTGCCACACTTTCTTCCTTAGGAGCTGTCAGCTCTAACAAACCCTTTGGGTTCTTCTTTTGATCTATTTTCAATTGTCTGGTGGGCAAAGCAAAACTCCTCCTCGATTCTCTTATTTTCTTATCTTCTTCTGTGACATGAATTTCCCCCTTTTCCAGTCCTCCCCCTCAGCTGCCTACAGACCCTCCGCTGCTCAGAGCTTTTCACCGTCCCCTCAGTGCCACGTGAATAACTACCGGTCGCTTTTGCTGCCTGCTCCATCTTGCTCCTCTGTAATGTTTTTAAATGCAAAACACCTTCCCGGTGTGTTTAGCACCTCGCAAGGGCTCAGACCGCCCTGGTGGCAGCGGCGCTGGAGGAGACGCGCACCGAGCAGCTCGCAGCTGCTTCTGCCCACGCACTTGCAAATGAGCTGGTGTTGGCAGGGGATCGCGCTCCGCTCTCACCCTGGCCTTTATTCTTAGCGCTCGCCATTCCCCTCAAGTCTGGCAAAAGCACGTTTTCTCTAGGAACAGGTCTCAGTTTATCTTGTCATTTGACATGCTCAGTCCCACCATTAACCTCACTCCACTTCTTCTCTTACTTTCGTATAGTAGTTAATGCTCCCTCCTGTATTTATCATAGACTTTCTATGAGAGAAGAGACTGTCTTATACCACCATTGTCAAGTATTTACTCCAGGGTATTATAATCTGCTTTCCCCAACTTGCCTGCACTGTGGCAGTGTCTGATCCGATTGCCTTTTGCCGTCTGCAGCCCCTCCTTGGTGCTCCTCTACAAAAACCTCTCTGTTGGAAGCAGAGGCAGCTCACAGCTCCTTTCACCATATCCCCGCAGAACGAAGGCTGGGTTGCTCTGTTCCTTGCATTGCTTTTTTCTACAGTGGTCTCAAACTGTAGTGGAGCTCATGCTCCGCATTGCAGAAGAACTATCTCCACTGATCTGGGTGCCAATTTCACAGCCATAAATAGCGACCAGCGAGGTTCCCGCTTGGGCAGTTTGACCTTCATGTCGCCCTTTTCTCTTCTAACACTCTTGAGTTTCCCGTGGCCCAGATGTGGTACCTTAGCTGAACTCCTCCAGATACCGGGGGATGCTCACCGTTGCCCGAAGAAGTTAGCCACATCGGAGAAGACGTATCTCGCTTAGGTGGTGAAGTTGTCTGCTGTTGAGTGGTGACTTCTAGTTCTAGCTTGAACCATTTTACTCTTTGAGCAATATTATTTTGGCATGCTGTAATCCAGGACGTAACACCTGAACACTATTTTGTAAAGCCTGGTAAAGCATCTCCAGATTCTGGATCACCTGCACCAGAAGGCATCCAGGGAAACGCCTACAGAGGCCCACTCGGTTTTAATTCACGTGGGTATATACAGCCTCAGCAGCCGACCTTCTGTTTTCAGCTGGGCAAATATCATCAAAGATGTTGTGCATTTGTATTTCTGTGTAAGAAATGAACGGATGCAGACAAGACGCTTTGCCAAAGACGACTTTAAAATTCTACGACAGCCTTTTATTTCATTATAAGGTTTTTCTTGAGACCTTGAGCGATGTTAGAAAAATCCGTGGCAGCGAAACTCATTTCCGAAGATTCACCTCACCTGCACATCTGGGAGCTAATAAAACACATCACAGTGTCTGGCTGCTGTCCTTTGAATTCTCTCCAGTCATTGCAAAACTGCTGCCAAAAGTACTAAGTGTCCTTGTGCTACCACAGTGAATACCAATAGTATCAGGGAAATGTAGGACAGCAGCAAAGTAGATGAGTTGATTGTATGTTACATATTGTTTTGAGATACTTAATTTCTATTTTCTTCGAATGTTCCTCTCATAAACCAGCATTTTGGCCACAGAAGTCATGATTGAGGTTATTCAGCAATGCTCCTATCCCTTTCCCAGCTGTCTTTCCTTAGCCAAACAGCAGATAAAATAGCGTGCTGTGTTATTCCACCACCACTGCTCAGGCATCCCCGGTAGCCCCTCCGGGCACTGCTGACGGTCTTCCTACTACCATTTGCAGTTTGCTCCTTATTAACCATGTCCCCTTGTGCTGCTGCTTGGAGGGCAAAGCGGGGGAAATTTCAGGGGGGTTCTGTGGCTTATTTTAGTCTTTTTTGTTGCTCCTTTTTATGGAGCTTATTGAAGGAATGACTCTGTGTTTTCTAGGAAGAAACACTGACATACTTCCAGCCCTGATGTTCAGTTTGCATTTTGTAAATCATCTGCACAGGGAAACAGGGGCAATTCCTCAACCTGGGTATGACATGATTTTTTTGGGCCAGTGTTGGTGATGCTGCTTGAGGAACATTTTCAAGTCAGAGCTAAGTTAGCCCTGCCACGGCAAGCGTTCCCATGCCTGGCTCAGTCCCAAGAGACTGTCAACATTTCTAGTTGTCATGGGGTTGTTAACTCACTTTTCTGTGTCTGCTTTTCTATCTACCACCACAGCCCACACTTGCTGTGTTCTGCCTTCACACCTCGTCTTGTCCTGCATCTCATGCCGCAGTCCTTTATCCCGGCAGCCCAGAAGTTTGTCTCACCACTCATTTCCATACTTTGCTCTGCTGCCACTTTGCCAAAGCTGTTTCTGGGTGGCTGATATAATCCTCGTCCTTTTAAAATGAATTTGGAGCTTGGATAGAAACCTCCACTAGAGTTCTGTAGTTGGCTTTTGTACCTTAGCTAAAATTGGTCTAACACTTGAGGAGTTGGTGTTGGCTTCTTAGGTGAGCAGCTTCACCCATCAGAGCTTTGAACTGAAAGTCATTCTCTGAGTTTCTAGCTATTATATTCTGGTCCAAAATGCCTTAATTTAAAGAGGTACTTTAGTAACCAGCAGTGGTTTTTGTCAGAGACTAACTTGTTATTCACAACTGTAACTACACAGTGACCATCATCGCTCCAACACCTCCGAGAGCAGTGGGAAATAAGCTGTGGTGGCCTGTATGCTAGCCAGGATTCAGGTATATCTTGATTTGGACCAAATCCACTTCCCCCCCTGCCCCCAATATTTTTGACCCTGACATACATTCACTGGTACAAAGACTGCTCATTCAGGCAGTCAGTCTGCCTGAATGCTGCCAGTCCATCAGTCATTATGAGAGGGCTGAAATGCCAAATTTGCCGGATGCAATTTTGAGAACAGATAGTCATTTTGTCTGATGAAGCGTTCATATGCTGCAAAAAGACAAATCGTCTTTTATTTTCACGTTGTCAAACTGTGCTTTTTTCCGGTGTTGGCACAATTGGAATCAAGTTTCCCTTAAGGGATAGCTTGGTTTTTATCCATCTGGTTTCCCTTACTTCAGTAAGTCATCAGTTCTCCCTCATTAACATGGTGATCAACCAGGGCTTGATGGTTTCACCTCTTACGATCACAGCATGTCTATAAAGCCTGTATCATGGCTCGTCACTACCTGGGGGAGGAAATTTAAGGAATTCAGGTCTCTTCAAAGTCCCTACTGAATTTATAATTTGAGACAAAGTCACGGTCACGTCTGGGGAATGAATACTGTTCTTGAACTAGATGAAACATACCCAGTACAATGTGTGATGCTTTGTCCCCTATATCTTCTGCCACTTCAAATTTCATCCATGTGCAGCCTTGAGCTATTGCCTTCTCATTCTTAATTTCTACTTTTAGACCCTCTTAAACTGCTGTTTTTTCAGGTTCCCGAAACATCCTCATTTCACAACAGGCAAGGTTTGCAGTTGTCATACAGCAGTCTAAAATTTAAGGAACAACTCTCCAGAATGAGGACCCGAGTAATCCTTGGGGGTGTTTGAGGTAACATGCACAGGATGCACCCAGTGTCATCTTCTGTAATGGAAAAACTCTCCAGATCTAGTCAGTAGAAAAATGGTTCATATTATTGATACTCCTTGTGAGATCTCTCGGTGTAGCAGAAGCTTACAAGGCATCACGTAATTACCTCTCTGCATAAAATGAATTATTGCCTGCTCTAATAGCAGGGAACGTCTCTAACGTGACATCTAGAACTGAACTCTTTCTTTACAAACCTTCTTTTGGCTCATTCATGCACCACAAAGTTTTTATAATGAAAAAAAGCGAGGGTTACACTGGAAAGTGGTGATATAGGAGCTCACTAGTTAACTGATTAGGAATATGCAGGATATTTGGACACTCCTGGAATCTTGTAATGCTTCCATGTCTCTTCAATCCATGGTGATTCATCATAAGATGATGGTATTTAGAAAAACAGTTGGATATTGAAGAAGCAATAGGGAAATTTCACTCCATAAATCATCTTAATTGAAGGGAATGCTTGCAATATGTCTGTCTTCATAACGCAGTGACCTTGAGTTGGATCTGCATTCATTTTGGAGCATGTCTTCCTCATTTCTATGCCAGCTTGTTGAGTTATACATAGAAGCTAAACCTCTAGAGATTGATCATGCACAATCAGTGATGTGGGACTGAAACAAGGCAGATGACAATGGGGAATCTAAAGGTTAGGAGAAAGGGGTGTAACTGCCAAACCCTGCTGATGGCTGGATTTGGGAAATGCAAGGCAAAGGTTTCAGATATCATCTGCAGGATGTATTAGTGGAAAACATGCTCCACTAGGAGAGATTAGTGCGGTGCATCCAAGAGACCGTGTTGTCTAGTTGAATACTCGGGACTAATGTCCAACCTTGGGAACAAATAACAGAGCTGCTGGTTAGAAAGAATAGGTTCCAGTGTGAAAAAATGAAAGGAACAAAAATATTTTGCAACCGTAATATATCCTAGAAGAAAATATAAAGGAAATATGAAGGACTTTAGCTTGAATTAGAGTTATTACTGATTTGGTTATTCCTGATTCCCAGCAGTATGTGCTACCCGTAAGGTGCCATTCCCTCACGGAGGGTAGGTGCTGGCAGGCTCGGGTGTCTCAGGCATTTGGTGGTAGAGGGTGCCTTGGGAGCCAGGACGGTGTGTCCCTGGCTGTGGCCAGCCTTGTGTAGGAGATAGGGCAGGCTGGTCTCACTGGGGCACGTTGAGAGGGGGAGGAAAATGATGAGCAGCTCTGGGGGAATAAGGGCCCGGGGGAGGAAGGCAGAGAGCAACGTAAAAAAGGAGGAGGAAAAGGAGCGCTTCAGGGCAGAGCGGGGAGGAACGGGAGGTGGTTCGCAGGGGAGGAGGAAAGGAAGCTTGGAAGAAAGTGGGAGGGAGAGAGAGCTGAGGAGGAGGAGATGGGAAGGGTGGGCGGTGGGTGGCCGGAGGCGAGGAGAGGGCCTAGGAGGAGAGCAGCAGCTTGGCAGATTGGTGGTGCCTGCGGAGACGGGGACCAGATGGCGACCTGGGTCCTCCCTGAGCAGCTCTGCCTGCATCCACAGCCCTGCCCGGCAAAAGAGTCGGTGCTCGTACTGCTGACAGAAGGTGAGGGGATGCACAAAGTCACTGCCTGATGAAAATCAAGAGCCTGAAACTTATAATTCCCAGGGCTGATTTAAATTATTACAGTTGACTAATGACCTAATACATAAAAATGGAGATGGCTACCAAATAGATCTGTTTAAATGAACACATGCAGAAGAGATTTCATTTAGCTCCTGCACCCGAAACTTTCTATTTCCTAATGCAAACTAAGCAGTGACAAATAAAAATGAGACTGCAAAAGCAGCATGACCTCTTTAAGCTTTAATTATTCATTAGAACTGTTTTCTTCTCTGCTGAGATTCAGAGCAACACATTTAAGCGGGTTCCTCTCAGGTTTATGGAAGATGTAACTTCCTTGTTACACCAGCTAATAAATACAACTAAGCACAATGGCCCAACAATACTTGTAGAAACAGCATTTGGGAAAATGTGTTTAATGAATCAGAAATGCCTTAATCTAGTCAGTCTTGAAAAGCAAAGCATATCGTGCAAAATTACAATGCACTAAAGCACAGATGCATAAATATTTTATTGTTGAGATTTCTGAGTTTACTTTCTTCTCTCTTTCAGCATTTCAGAACTGCATTTTACTAAGAAATGTCTCTACCTGCATCGGGGAAGGATAACGGTGGTGGTAGCTTTGGGCAAACCAATCTGGGATCTCAGACTTGCATTTAAATAATATATCTGAGAGTACCAGCCCTTAGCAGCATCAGGCACATCTTCCATTGTAACCAGCAATGCTTATTGCTTTTTGCTGTCCTAGGATGGCATGGAAGTGACCGGCAAGGTTTACAGCTGGGAAGAAAAAAAAACCAAGAATTTTTCCTTTTGCTGGGAAGACTGGACAAAAGGCAGGTGCCCCCGTGCCCGGCTGCACAGGCTGTTGTGCCTTTGACTCCCTCACAGCCCTCCCTCTTCAGCCCTTCATCTGCCTCCCTGCCCTTGTATAAGAGCATCTTGGGGACCATATTTCCTCTCAAGTTTTGAAAGCAGGAGAGGACCAGTTTGTCACCACCTTGGCGAGACCTCCCGAGAGGTACGCAGCTCGGGAAACAGGTAGAGGCTCCGACTGCCCGGGAACGGTGCCATGCACAAGGGGAGATTTACAGCTCCTCTCCCCTTCAGACACTTCATCTGGCGCGATGCAGAGCTGACAGTTCCTCATTTCCAGGTATTACAAACTCCTCTTCCTCCACAGGAGTCTGTACAGTCTGTTTGGGGTCCCACACGCCGAACCCCCCTGAGGGCAGCATCCCTGCAATGGGCCTGGCAGACGGGCGCAGGCAGCCGAAGGGCAGCTTTCCAAAACCCGCTTCTCTTAACAGAGCTGTGCTCTGGTACTTACTCAATCTTTACAACTCAGTGATATGCTGCCAATATATTTTTGTCAAGAAGACAAAAATACGTTTCTTCTTCCTAATCCCTCAGCCTATGAAAAAATCTCAGTTGTGTGTGAAGAGACTCGTGTGTGTGTGTGTGTGTATGTGTATATGTTTTCGTATTTTAGGGGGGGAAAACAGTTTCTGTAAATTTATTTTCCAGTTGAAAGTCTGCCTTGTAGCCAGGGAAGCACTGTTTTCACCGTGTATAAATTTGGGCAGAAAAGCCTTACTTTGTGCTGAGCAGAAATGGCGGGGGGAGGAGGGGGGGGTGGGGGGGGGAGAGGAGCAAATCCTTTAACTGCTCCATGTCCCAGGTTCTCCTCTCTAGGATGGAGGCATGATGGCTTATAAATAATTTGGGGATTTATGGGTCAAAGAGCCCTATATTAGCAAAGTTATCTAATAATGGATGAAGGAGAGAGGCATAATCCTTCTAAGGTTGGCCTCAAGTTGCGCCAGGGGAGGTTTAGATTGGATATTAGGAAAAATTTCTTCACCGAAAGGGTTGTCAGGCATTGGAACAGGCTGCCCAGGGAAGGGGTTGAGTCCCCATCCCTGGAGGTATTTAAAAGACGTGTCGATGTGGTGCTTAGGGACATGGTTTAGTGGTGGACTTGGCAGTGCTGGGTTAACGGTTGGACTTGATGATCTTAAAGGTCTTTTCCAACCTAAACGATTCTACGATTCTAAGGTGGGGAGCTTTCTGTTTAAAAAGTGCTTCAATCTCCCCAAGGGCCAGAGAGACTCCAGGTATTTAACGTGTTAACTTAAGTTAACTTTTAATTAAGCAAGACTCTCCCACACAGCCATGGTTTGGGATTCTAGCTATGCTCTCTGAATGGTTTGGGTACTTTAAAATCACCTGGTACAAAGAGGAGGGATTGGAGGCTTTTTCTAAGCTGCATGGCAATTTTGCAAACTACACGCTCCAAAAAGGTCTATTTCTTTTTCCTCCTTCCCCTCCCTTTTCCCCCAGACCTCGCATGACTTCAAGGCATTAAATGTTAATGAAAGTTTGCCAGGCTTCAAGGGCTGTGAAATGGAAGTTAAAAATCCTGCACCATAGGACAGCTCTAAAAATACTTGGTCATGTTGAAATATCAACGGGCTCCAGCAGCTCTCCTGCACACGGTGCTACTGATGCATCAGGACTTTCTCCCCTAAATAAGCTCTTGAGAAAGTTTTCCTAGTGACTATGTATCACTTATGGTCTAGAGACTGGATTCACTGGGTTATGTGCCAGCAAATACCTACTGGAGAGTGAGGATCTGCTGATGTCATTTAACGGTGCTGCGAGGGAAGCGCCAGCATCTGAGGGGGGATGCACCGATGCATGCCCGCTCTGCTGTGACTCCATCCAGAGGACTCATAAATGTGATGTCCATCCCTCAGGATGAGCACAGCCCGAAACACCAGCCCTGCAGGTTTGCAAGCTGAGGCCTGATGCCATGCCACTCGTCATTAGGGTCCCGCTCCTGGGCTCTGCTCTTCGGTGTCATTTATTGTCCAGGGTGCTGGGGTTTGTAAGCCAAGTTTCTACTTTTTTAGGCTTGGCAACACCTAAACCCCTCCATGGATCTGCTCCTAAGTGCTCTCGATTAGGAGAGCCATACCTTCATGAGATGTGAATGCTTTTCTGCAGCACCTCCACATGCCTCAGGAGATCTTAGCTGATGCATCCTGCTAACCAGCAAATACTCGATACGCCAGGTGTACCTCCATTGACTTATGAGGGGCTCCAGCAAAGATACTGTCATCCCCTTGTGCTTTAAAGGTGTTGTTTGTTGGGTATTTTACCCTAACAGCACTCTTATGAGTGGGAATCCAGGAGCTGGTCTTCCTGCACCACAGACTCCTTTTTCTTCTCCAAGAAGTGCAACATACTTTCTCCCTGTGAAGCAAATGAGGAGCCTGAACACACTGATTTGGATCGTGACTTCAAGCACAATCTTGAATACGGTGTCTAACCCGTTCCCATCACCGAACAAGCCACGGGAGGCTGTGACTCAGCTGCGCCTCTGAGTCACGCAGCATGATGCTCCCCTGCCCTCGGGGGACAGCACTTTGCCATTAGCCTCTATTGGCAATGAACTATGGCTCTCCCTCGCTGGCTCAGACCTTAGCGAGATGTCTGGACCCCGAACTCTGGCCGTTCCCTGCCGACCTGTGTCAGGGGAGGGACAAGGGACACCGAGAGCGTGTCCCCAGCCCGCAGTGCCAGACCCGAGGTGGGCATTTGGTTCAGGTGTGTGCAGAAAGTTTTGTGTTCCCAGGCATGGGCAGGCTGCCTGGTCCCACTCCGGCCCTGCGTAAGTACATTGCAAGTCAGGCTCAAATTGCTATTTTTGAGCAAGTCACTAGAAATAATTCATGTATGTTCAAGTTAAAATTCTGCTTAAAAATCACTTGCTGCCTCAGAAGCTTGAAACCTGGGAGATCTACAGTGGCAGATATTGAATTTCATTTTACTAGGTTCTTTCCAGCTGTTATGGTAAGCTTAGATCCTCATCCTGAATTTCTTCACTTTAAGGATCTTTTCTCATGCAAATATCTCCGATTCTAGTGCTGGCAGGACCAGCCGCACATGTAAGTGTTGTGAAGAATCTGCCTCTTTAACTGGACCAGATAAAGTTTTGCACCAAAATCTGAAATGCATGATATTTCTTAAGTGAAAGTTCAAGTAATAAACCACCTTCTTTTAAGGATTTCAAAATATATTTCTGAATATTGAATTAATTTATCTGATGGTATGAACTGAGGTTTTGGAAAGCTGGAAGGTGCAGGTTTGTGTGTGTTAACTGTGTGAGCAACAGCACAAAAGGAAAATGCTTCTTCATCCATATGAGCTTCTGTAAATTGTATTCTATTCTTAGGAGAGTAAACATAATAATAATAATAAAAAATCTAATAATTTAAACCTTGCAGAAGAGGCAAGAGCGATGGGAACCTCTGAAATGATAAATGTATGAATTTATTCCACTGCCACTGTGGGGTTTTAAATTAGTTTTATTTTTCTTTTATTTCTTGTTGTTGACAAGTTGGGTTGCATTGCTATCCAGTTATAATGTTTACAGATAAGAAAATCTTGAAGGTCAAAAATTCTGTTCTTAGTTATTCTTGTATAAGGTAATCTTCTTGTGTTGGTGACAATGCGGAGTGATCTCATGTCGCCATGGGTACCTGAATCATGCCTGTCTAACAGCGACATTCTCCACTCCTATCCCCTCCCCTTAAGTTCTTACATAGAAAAAAAAGATATCTACAAGAAAAGCTTCATGCGTGATGCAAATGATGGACGGGAGGAATCATTTTTCTTCAAGAAAACGCACTGTGCCAGTGGTCTCACCGCACCCATGCACAGTTGGGGTGATGAATTAGTTTGTACTTGACTGTGACCAATAAGACTGAGTCCAACGAGTTATTAGCGTTCATTATAATGCCTACGTGTAGACATCAAAACTGGCAAACTTCAGATGGGTAACTTCGTCCCCATGGCAGCCTTGACTGGGGGGATGCGCAGCAAACTCAGCTGCAGCTGTAACTTGTGTTAGACCAGCACGAGGAAACTGGAAAATTGCTGAAATCCAGATTATGGGGAAGAAGTGAGACCAGCATCTGCCCACGGCTGATCATGGCAGGGACGTGGCAGGGAAGCACAGAAGCGCGGTGAAATGAAGGTGAAAAACAAAAAAGACAACCTTAATTACGCCTTCCCATGTTTCTGCAGGTTCAGTTCAGTGCTCTACCTGCTGGATGTAGCTTTCCTTGACAGTTTTGTAACATCTAAAGGAAAGAAAAGAAAATGAAGAGGAAGCAAAGTGTACGGGCCTTGATCGTGACAGGGCTACAGCTCTTTGAATATTAAGCTTTTCTCCCTGCTACAGCATGAAAGTTTTTGGTCTCTGCTAAATCGTGCTTTGAGTCAACGTAGATGGATCACGTACATGAAAGACCTGGAGCAACAGTTTCTAGAGGCTGACAGCATGGTTGTGGATCAAGACTTCTGCCTTTTTCTTTATCAATGGGAGGAACTGAAGTCTAAATCTGGGTCTTTGTGCTGAAAGTCTTTATGCAATCTTATTTTAAGGGGAAAAAAAACCCCCACACAACAACAAAAAAAAAGAGTACTCTCCAGGAAGGGGGATCAAGCAGTGCAAGCTGCACTTTTTTCTTGATAGCAGGATTTCCTTTTTATTAAAACATTTCTGACTCCAGTAGCATGCAGCAGCCAGGTAAACCAAAGACCTCAGATGGAAGGTTTGGACTTGCACTTTCTGGCAACGGGACAATATAGCGGAAAACAGATAAACCAGCTTGTATATACCACCTTGCTGTGAATTTGGGCTATCCTTGCGTTTCGCTGTTGTACAATCAATTTTCAGAATAAGATCCTTTCTTTTCCATGGTCAGGGGGCTTAATTCAACCCTGGAATAAATGGGCAGCTAACAATGGGCCAAACTCAGCTTGGATGTTGCTCTAGTTAATTAAGAAGAGTAGCGTCAGGGCTAAATTTGGCAAGGAGTGTTTAAGTGACTGACTTCAGAGGCAGGGAAGAAAACCCCTTGCTTAGCTCACTGCATCCAGCTCTTCAAATGCAAATTAACCTGTCAACATCTGCACGCAGCCACACAGGACAGCTGCAAAAAGCAGCTCCCAGCACCCAGAAGAAGGGCTGGAAATGTTTAGTTCCAAACAGCTATTTTCTAAAATAATTTCTAGTAAATAAGAATACATTTAAAGTGGTAAACTGAGCATCTGCTACATGAAACGAATGGAGGACAGCGTGTGAAAAGAAACATATGTCAAGTATACACTTCAGATGCATTGACTACTTGCCTCCAAAACAGAGCGAATTTAAACATATTTGCAGCAAACACTGAGAAAAAATTGCCTCTGCAACTCAAAGAAGAGCCTCAAATAATGGCACAATTTAAGCTTGGCTATACCTTTCCTTTCCCTTGGTGAAGAGAGCAGTTCGTTGTATTTCAGCTGCTGCCTGGCTTCTTTGACTGAGACACACATCAGGAATGCGAAGCCCAGACCGCTTTTGTTTGGAGCAAACAATGGCCCTTTACCAGTACATTTAAAAACCCAGCAAACCAAATCGCTGCTGGAGCCAAATCATACCAGATTTGGTTCATAGGAGGGAAGATATGAAAATACCCCCGTGCTTTTTATGAAGCATCTTATCTGCCAACATAAGAGACGGTGACATCCTCACTCGGACTGATTCAGCAATGTGTACAGCAGGAACCGAGCTCCGTCACTGGAAGGGGATTGTCTGTGACTCAATCTTTTTCTTCGATACACTGCAACTCAGGGAAATTGCATTTCAGTATTTCATTGAGCCCATTATCTTCAGACAAAATCTTTACTGACTTAACCGAAGCTCTTACAAAACAAGTACAGGATAAGGCCCCTTCAGCAGGCAAGAGAAGGAGAGGTTGGATTTCAACTCTAAAGGGTGCAACTTGTCTTTACGAAGCAGGAATATTTTGCTCTTGCTTTCAGTATAACAGGGCTTAGAACAAGCTCTGATGTCTCTTTTTTTTTTGGTCAGGGGAACAATCTCCCTACCAAACCTGGGACGCATGTGCCCTCTGTCAATCTGCTGAGGCTTTGCTAAGTTTTTGGTTATGCAGCCGTGATCTCTGGATGCTGCCATCTCCTACGGTCTTCTTAGGAGAGAGGGAAACCAGGACGGAAACAAGCCATGAGCAGCTTCTGCAGAAATCATTTTGCTCTGATAATGTGGTATAATTAAACAAGACTCAAAAATCCCACCTTTATAAAAACCCATGGCTTGCACCAACACTTTTACTCATCTGTGGGTTTTCAGCCTCAATCAGGGCTGCGGAAATAGTAAAGATCTTTGACTCGGTTGACAGCGTTGGGCTTTGTCCTATTCACCTCAGCATACCGTAGCATCTTACTAACTAACACAAAATGAGAAGACGAAAGAGAAAAGCCTCTGGAAAATCCAGAAACCTGCCAGACACAACTGCGGTTCCCAGGGAGAACCTCAGAACAGAGATATTGCTTCCTACCCCTTCGCACTGCCTTCACCTCTTTGCTTGGGTTTGCTTCAGTATTCCCCCCCCCCCGATCCTGGGAACTACAATTACGGAAACGAAGAGCTGCCATTGTAACAGTGGTGAACTGACATGGCCCAGCAGCGGAGCCAGGGTTTTAATCCCCTTGGCTTGCAGAGCAGCACAGCGTGCTATTGAGTGCGTGTCCACCATGGCAACAGCGGTGGTGCTCCAAAAATTCGATTTCCACGGTGCCCCTGGGCCTTGCCTTGACATCTTCATTGTTCCACAGTGAAATAAATAAATAAAAATCCAAGGGTAGTGTAAAGGCAGTGCAAAATATGGAATGCTACAGAACAGGGTTACCTAATGGTTAATTTAGAAAGGAAAATATCATTAAAAACATATGAAGGTGGCTACATATTGATGCTGTATAAATATTTAAAGGGATGCCTCTCGTAAGGGCAGCATTCCAAGCTACACCTAAAATAACGTGTGCAAAGGAAAATTAAAAGAATATTTCACCATTTGGACTTGTTTAATCTGCCTCCAAAAGGCTTTTTCAGCCCAGCTGCTGAACATTAGTATGGGAAAGGATATCAGACAAAACTCATTTTTGGTGTAATTCTACCAAAGTCAGCAATGTTAAACTGAAGATGATTTTTCTGTCCTTTTAAATAGAGTGTAATTTTCTCCACGGGTAGTTATTAAACGCTGTTGAGAGAGATTGCTGCTGCTGTTGGACAGGCTTTCTGGAGAGGTCACTCTGTCCCATGTGAATAGCACCAGTGAAATACCAGAAGGGTTTGTAGTTTTTACAACTTGAAGAGTCCCTGAGGGCTCTAACCACACCACACATCACTGCCTGACCCAAAGCTAAGAGCACGCATCTATTCTGAGTCGAGGCATCCTGGCTTGATATCCACTCCTACATTACAAGAATTCTGCCTGTAGAAATTGCTTAAACTATTGGAGGGGGCATTGCAAAAAGCTATCCATGTGGACATTTGGTCCCATCTCTGGCAGAGAGAACACATTCTGTAAGTACACTTTCTGAGGCTCAGCTACTCTATGTTGACATTTTGGGGCTGGTTAGGGTTTGTATCCCTTTCACCAGCTGTCCTAAGCACTGGTTGAGAAGGGCATTCAGGGAATGCCTCCTTATTTTGGACTCCGACTCCTGTAGCCTTGTCTGCACATGGACCAATTTGAAGGGCGCAAAAATGCCCAGCTGAGCACCTACTGCATGTCCTCAAGATATGAAAGACATCTTCAGGCTGAATAAGTCCTAAGGTTCCTATTTTTTTTTGGCGTTGGCAAGATTAGTGTCTGGGAAGGCGCCATTGCTGTCAGCAGCTCTCAAAAGGCACCTCAAGGATCTGGTTCTCAAGTGGATGGCATTGCCCCTTGCATGGAGCGCTGAGCCAGGTACCCAAATTGCACAGATGGGCAGGAGCCAAGATGTTGCACAGCATTAACCTTCCTGCAAGTTGACATAGGCAGGTCCCCACCCAGCACACACGTTTCCAGAATTGCTCTTTCAAGGCACCTGGGTTTTCTTTCTGCCTACACAGGCAGCTCAGCTGTCTAGCCAAGGACCCTGCCCCGTCTTGCAGAAATCAGAAGCTCAATTCTTAGGCTATGCAGCACAGAACTTTGTGTGGATCGTGCATAAATCAAGATAAATCTTGGCTTTAATGGGGGCCAAACCCAGAGAATAATTTAACCATTTTACAAAAAGCCTAACTAGAAAGACCCTTGGGATGAAAACGGGAACACATGAGACCTCATAATTTATATATGTATTAACTTCCCGCTGGTGAAATTAAAATGCAAAATAGTATCTCTAAACAAAATTGTGAAGCCCTATCCCTTGAGATAGTTAAAAATTAAATGGGCAAAGCAGACACCAGAGGATCTATTCTTACCCTTGTAGGACTTTGGGCTAGATCGTAGGTATTTTCTCTCTCTCCCAGCTACAATGCTGAGCTCCAAGAAAGGATTTGTCTGTGCAATACAGTGAAGCTCAGCAATAATTACCCATTGTGCTATGTGATGAGCCATCCTTTTGGTTCTTCAGTAACCCGTGCACCTGGACTTTAACTAAAACCAAATAATATGCACAGAAAACATTTTTATGTAAGAGGAGGTGAACATCACTAAAAATCAGAGAGCCTTTGTATGGCATGCCAAACTGCTGAAGCGAAAAAATGTCTTCAGTGAAAGGGCTCAGATGTGAGCATGTTTCAGTGCACAGCTCCAGGAAAATCTCTGATAATAAATGTGAGCTTGTTATCGTTGCTTTTCAGTGGGAAGTAAAGCCGGAAGCAGGGTCGTGCTGGCTAATTGAAGCTTACATTTTCATTCAAGCGCTGCATTTTAATTATAAACTGGTGACACAAGTGTCACTTAGTTCTTATCCTGTTTTAAGTGTGCATACGTATAAAAAATATTTTCAGTTATTAATTTATTCTTGTGATCATATTCATTATCCTACATTATGTCTACCAGGCACGTGTCTAATGACATGTTTGATACACGCTAATTCTTATGCCTCTTTTAATACAGGGCTCACACACACATTTTAGGCTGAACACGGTGCCAGTTGGCCACCAAAACAGGTGCACATTAATGCCATAAAATCAGCATTAGGAACTGTGTACCCATATTCTGGCCAGCTGCAACCACTTGCTCAGCCCTCCCGGGGCAGAGCAGGCGTGCCAGAAAAAGGGATAACCTGTGGGAGTAGCTGCATTCAGCGCTGTCGCCTGGAGATGCTGACGGCAAGGTCCTGGCTGCCCAGGTCTGGCCCTGATCCTGAACCACTTGCCCTTCATCCAGCTTCTGTGTCTGAGCACTCGTCTGATCCTGCGAAGTCGAGCGTGTTGGCTCTTTGCGTGGCCAAAGCCCTGGGTAAGACTTAGAATTCAGGTGGAAAATTTCTGGCCTGTTTTTCCTTCTCTATGGGGTTTTGCTGCTGTGTCCAAAGACTGTCTCCAGCTAGAACGCTGCCATTTATATACAGGAATTAAAATAAAATGAGGAAAAGGTGACTGGGAATTGGCTACCGAGAGACACAAAGTCAGTCATTAAAAATCAGACCGGGATGATAAGTGAAAACAAGGGGGATATCCCTAGAGAGCGAGTTATGAGGGTAAACCTCTTTCAAAGACATCGGATGGAATGGGATAGCTGTTTTTTTCCCCTCTTAATCTGCTACCAAACTATAAAGAGGATTCTATTTTAATAAGCACTACCATAGCTGGACATTGCAAATGAATTGCTCAAATGGCTATAATTAGAAGGGGTACCGTGAATACAGCCCTAGCATCGTTCCTAAATACTACATGCTTTAGTTCAGGTCTTGCATCTTTAAGGATCCCAAAACATCTCCAAAGCCTTCTGCATTTGCCAGCGCTAAAGGCAAGGACAAGAGTGCAGCAAAATGTGCAGAGCGAAGGAGAAACGCTTACCAACCTCTGAAGCAAACCTTCAGTCTACTGAGGAGAACCACAGGATGTTTAATCTCATGATTAGCAGATAGCACCGTAATCTTGGATAAATATGTTTGGAAACACCTAACTTAAAAAACCCCAAATCCTGTGGCTCCCAATGCAACGTAAGCTTCAAAGACATAAATGTTTACTGGAAATACAGTTAGAGTTCATAAGCCACACTCTTTGAAAAGATTACTCATCATCTCGGAGGATCTTTTGTCAACAGACAAAAATGTATTTTCGCAGCGGGCAGAGCTGGGGGGACGTGGACCAGCTCTGATCCAAACGCAGGGGGGGCAGATCCAAGCAGCACGAAGCCTGAGCCAAGAAACTCAGCCTCTTGCCAGGTTTATTGGCTTGGGTTCAGCACATGCATAAATGTAGAGGGGCTTTTGGCTCGGGGCAGTCTGTGTCCTACTGGTCCGTCTGGAAGAGGTTGGTCCGTCTGCAAAGAGCACACTGGTGAACCCAAAATTGCTGTAATGGCAAATAACTGACGCTCTGCTGCCTGACGGCAGGAGGATGAGGATAAGCACCCAACTGGTTAGGGTTAGAAATTCTAGTTTTAAGAAGCCATTTCCAAACTGTTAGTTAGCTCCCTGATTTATTAATTGACATTTTTATCATGTCTAGGATAGCTCTGCTTGATACTGACGTTTTCTAACAGTTCCCCTAATAAAACCCAATTGGAATCGTTAATAATGTTGCCGAGCTCTAATTGTACAGAATAAACCGCTGTCAGCTGGGTGTGTGTCAGGTAGCAGGGTGGGACCAGGGAAGGTTAAATTTGGGAGGAAATAGATGAAGAGTCTGGGGCTCTCCCTCTGCAACCTGCACTGGAAACCAAGTTCCTGAAGCTTTGGCAGTTCACAATTGCCAACAAATAACCTACCCACCATCAGCAGAGGCATATCTGGAGAATAACAATCTGTTTTGGGCTATTTACTCCACTGGCTCAAGTAACAGCTCTGTTCAGTGAATCCGAGGGCTTCAATCCCGTTCATGATCCATGTGGATGAAAATGTGATGTGACATAATGCAACTTGCTATTTCATCAGTTTGCTAAAAACAAACCAACACACAAAGAAACAAACTCTAGCCAATTCTGCATTACAACGTATGCAAGTATGTAAAGTGGCATTGCTATGGTTTACCTGAGTCTAGAAGATCCACTGGACTAAGATGATTGAAGCCCACCATTGCTATTAGTGAGTCATATACAAAGGAATATTACTAACTTTCACATCTGGCTACCTTTGAAAACTCAGTCTAAACAGTCACAAGGTCTTCCAGCGCTAAGAGTTTGCTATTTCATTCGCTTGCGGGCAGCTGGATGCTGGGGGCTGAGCTTTAAAAAAAAAACCCAACAGCATGGAAATTCTTATAACAAAATTATCCAGTGTCTTGCTAATAGCCATCACTGATAGTCAGTGAGCCATGAGATAGGTATGCACAGCTCTAAGACAGGTATATGCAATAAGCTGTATTTTAGATTTGATAATATTTAGGCAATGTACCTCTGGCAAGATCCTATTTCAAGTCATAATTGCGACATGTCATGGTTCCTTTTTAATGCCTAGCAGCAACAATAGATAAACTATGCCTTTGGGATGCAATACAATAACAATCCTGACATTATTGAGTGCTTGTATATTTGGACAGAAGAAAATAATTCAGTCATCCATATTCTACACAAAGTTGCATTATTTAAAACGTAGAAATGGGAGAAAATTGATCTGAAACCTCCAGTAGAGAATTGGCAGTGACTTAAAAATGGTTATTAACTAAATCTGAAAAAAAACCTGGCAGCTAAATGAGGGTGGTAATTCCTCACTGAACTGGGTACCTCTCCCACTCAAACAGGGGTTGCTTGTCGCTTCTGAACATCTTTGAAATATTTGGCATTATCAAGCTATGGGGACTGGCTAAGTGAGAAGCATTCAAAGGGCATAACTAAGTGGCACAATTCCAAAACAGCAATTAAAAGGCGGAATGCTTGAAAAAGAACAATAAAAGAGTTTAATTCATATCAGGGTCTGGCAATCTGCACAGGAAATACTGTAATTCCATAATGCACGCTCCCTTCATCCGTCTCTCCGTATCATGACCTCATGTTTATAATCTAGCATTCCTTCACATATAACATTTGACAAAAAATGACACAATTCTATCGAAGAAGAACTTACTTACAGTGCTATTTGTAAAGTAAGCAGGAGCCTGGATAAACACATGGGAAACAAAGTAAAACAGGTAGAGAAAAGAGAACCCAAACCTCATACCTTTTAACAAGTATATGATTATACGTTTTTCCATGGCAGGAGGGCACAGAGATGCTCAAGAGTTAAGAAGAGAAATTAAAAATCCTAAATTTCTACCCGGGGCAGTATCTACCAATTTTCTAAAGAAAGACTCTTGCACCGTCATTGAAAAGCTAATTTAGAAGGTACCTTTTTAGCAGAAGGAAAGTTATAACGTTTCAGCAAGGAGAGGCAAAAAGAGAATGAGAACAAAGATGTTCAGGTGACAGGATGCCACAAGAAGGAGGAGAAGGAGGGGCTGGACTATCTGCCAGGCTAAATCAAGAGCTGCTTCAACGCTTTCACTGCATTTGACCCAGAGCATGCAACAACTGGCAAAAATGCCCCCAGATTTGAAGGGAAATCTAGCTAAAGTCTGTCTAGGCTGGGCCATCCATCCTGCAGGCAGCTTGCCCTGGGGCTTGCTATTTTGAGAGATTAGAGAGACCACATATCATTAATATTATAATAAATCCCAATATAGAGAAAGTCACGGTCTCAAATGTTGCTATGGTCCCCAGCACCTCTGCGTGCCCCTCAAAATAGCCAAAACAACCACTCTGAAAGAAAAAAAATACAAGCCGAAGCCCAGGAAAGAGCCACCTTCCACTCTCAAATTTTGAAGGTAAAATGAACTGATGTACTTTGAGAGTGGAGACAAATAACTAAAGGAAACAACTATCTGGGAATAGAAAAGGACAAAATATATTGTGATTTAACTGATCAAAATATGCTGAAGAAGTGAGAGACTCTAGGGCAAGGCAGAAAATAGCGAGAAGCCCTGCACAGCACTGGAGCTGTCTACTGAAAACATCCTTTTGTTCTGAAGTCATAAACGTGTATCAGCCTCTCAGACATATGGGCAGTTGTGCATTTATCCTGTTTATTTTACTACTCCTGTGCATCCTGCCTTGCCATCTGTTCGTAAGAATTTGGATGATGAACCATAAGTCTGCGGCATAATAAATACCAGTAAACAGAAATCTAAAATGAAGATAAGCAGAAAGTAATGTTTGGAAGCAGGACCAGTTTTTCAGTTTGATAGTATGATTTATTTCCTGAGATGAGTCTTGGCTCAGAAAAGAGGGACCAGCAGGAAAAGGTCCAATTGAAGGGACAGATCTATGATCCCTTCTCTTATATTGGCTTCCTATTGGCATAATTCCACCGCCTTCCTAGAAAGCAGTTTAAATTTACGTAGGTGGAGAATCAGACTTAATCCTGTCCCTCAAAGAAGACATGCTTAAGCACAAAATATTGTACGTATAAAACATAAGTTGTAAGCAAAAGGCTTCAAACCCAGTTAAAGTAGTGTCCATACACTTTCTCTGAGCTGGCCAGCCCTACCGCCGTGTCCCAGTTCCTCCATGTCTTCTTTTCCCTTTTATTATTAGTACAAGAGGAAAGTGGGTGGGAAGGAAGCACAGTTATCCCTCCTAGTCAGGGGCAGAAAGATAAAGTAACTGGCCCAAATCAGGCAGGAAACCTAGCGAAGGCCAGACCGACGAACCCATCCTCCTCCTCCTCCCTCTCCGTTTCCAGTTTGGGGATGCAGAAATTACTGCTCAGCTCTTTGACACACAAACCACACAGACACCGACCAAATATCTGGGTGCTGAGAGGTATTAATAACAGACGCTCAATACCAAAGTACTCCTACTGCCCCAAAAGAATTAAAAATGAGATGAAAGCACTAGCCACTCCTCCTAATATTTTTTCTCCTTTTTTCTCTGTTTCTGTAAAGATACACAAGGCTACAGAACGGAGGTAGCAGCTATACACTCCTCTCCCAGCTTTTTAAGGAGGTTCACGTGTTTTGCACCTGGCAAGACTCCAACCAAAACTACAGGTTGGACAGCAATATCTGGGCAGAAGTAGCGCAGAGTGACCCAGCGAATGGGACAGGATCCACCGGGAAATAATTACCGTGTCGAAATTTTACAGGAACAAAAATATACACTGTCATATTTGCCTGTTTTACCAGTTTACACTGGCGAGGGTTAGTAGGGCTGCCAGAAGGCAGGGCAAGCCCTGACGAGGCGCAATGGCTACGAGCTCCTGCCAGTATCTAAAAACAGTAACAAAAGCCCATGGCAGAGGGTCAGTTAAAGGTAATGGCAGCTGGATGAAGCCCAAAGATTACATTGCAAAGGTCCCCGAAAACCCCAAAATGACTTACTATGGCTCTGACAGAGACTACCACAAATGCCATCTGTCAACCACCTACAATATGCAGTACAATTATCTACAGAATAAAAAAGTACCTATAGCACAAGCCAGCCACAGGTTTCCTATTTGTATAACCCGAAGCATCCTTGGCTCTCTTCGCATAACGTTTCTGAAACCTAGGTAAGATTAATATTGTCCACATTACATCTTGTACAGATGAAGAAGCTTTACAGCTGGATTACAAATGTGCTTTCATTGGTCTGCAGCCTTCGGGGAGCACCTCTAACGCACAGGAAGTCTTTGGGTTCTAAGAAGTTTTGCATTGGGATATCTGACATGCTGAGAGCCATGAAGAAAAAAACGAAACCCTTGCGTAGCCTGATAGCTGCCTACTGGCTATATAGTAGATCGAGTTCAAGAAAGCAAATTAATTCATTAAAGCGACATATATTCAGTCAATTAGCTTCAGATCCCTGTTTCATAGAGTGGCTCAGGAAGAATGGATGTTTTGTTACATCAATACGGTCATTTGAGAACCTCTGTTACAAACGTTCAAAGAGGTGCATTTAGGAGATCTGTGCTTTTTTTATTTGAGAAGAGGATAGGTAATGCCTTAACCCACCTTCTGCTGGCAGTTCCCCCGGCACAAAATTTCTCAGTATTTTAAAATATGTTATACTATGGACAATATTTTGAAGAGATTGAACCCTGCATCCCTGAAGATTGCTCCACATTCAGAAACTCTCTCTAGCAAATGGAATGCTCTTGAAAAAAATTAACCTAAAAAGGCTGTCAAAAACCACTCCATCAATTGCTGACAGAACTGCACTGCTTCAAACACTGTTGCAAAGATGACGCTGGAGCTCTGACAATTGCTTTTAAAAACAATGAGTGCAGCACAGGCACTTTCTCAACAGCATGTGTTTTACCAAGGAAACGGAGATGGTATGAGCAGGATGTATGGAAAGAAAGAATGAAAACGTGGGCTGAATCTCAGAGAAGTCCTTCTCTAAGGTGTTTACATTTGTTCTGAAAGATTCGTGGATGAAAGTTCACTCTTCAGAACCTATAATGCATCCACAAAATACGTATATATTGTCCAAGAAATAGCATACACAGAGTGAGTTTTTCATAGCAGCGACACCCATCTGTGTATTCTCCATTGCAGCTACCTTCTTTCATAGCGTGGCTATAGGCTCACACGCCTGTAAAAACTGAGAAGACCAACCACCTCTTAACGTGCCTGTGGATATAACCTCCAAGGCAGGTCATGTCTGGTATTAAAGTGATGTAACATTTGCTCTTCGACAAATAAAACTTTGGCAATAGCATCTGAATATAAAGTCTGCATTGTATTTAGTTTATGACAAACAGTGGTGGTGCTAGGACTTCACAGCATTGCGTTGAGAATACTAAAGAATATTCATTCTTTTTGGATGAGCCATGAATTTGCAGTATTGATGGATGGCAGCCTTCCTTTATTTGCTTGCCTCAAACATTTGTATAAGCATTTTTATTTTGTTTTCACGAGTATCCATGGAAGCAGCGCATGCGCGTGCTGCAGTTCCCATGTTTGTGCGCATTCATCCAAGCCAGAAGACTCGCAAATAATTGTGCAAATGTGCATTTGTGCAAGTTTTCAAGTCATAAATGATTTACCCGATCCTTCCTCCCAATTAGAAATGTTCCAGCCACCCAGTCAGGAAGGGCACATGGTTCCACGTGAATTAAATAACCCATTGCACCGCTTGAAAAGTAAATGGCAAACAGGGAATACTGAAAGCAGTAGACACAATGGGTTCAAAGACATTCATATGCTGAAGTGTTTAATAAAATACTCTTTGAATGAATTTAAATTACAAGTACATTACTTGATTTCATATCTTGATGTCACAGGGCCTGTAGAGCTCTCTATTGTGAGCCATCCTATTAACTTCAGCACGATTGTCCACCAAGATAAGCGGTTTCAGTGGATAAAGCGGTATTTTTAAAATCTTTCTTTTTTAACTCTAGGCAAATATTTTAACAGCAGATCCTCCTTGTGACTAAGACTGTGCAAGGCTTACATAGTTGTGCTGCCCAAGTACCATAGGAATAGGGGCTGCTGGAAAATTATGGTGGCTTAATCTCTCTTTCTCGGGTTAGCTTGACCACAAAAGGATTTATTTGTAAGACACAGCATTTGCTGTGTTTGCAAGACTCTGGTCTTCACCATCTTGACAGGGACCCACAGCTTGTGACAACCACTGTAGCTCGCGTGTGGACACAGGACATCGCAGCAGTCCCTTGAAATGGGGCTGATTTGCTCTTATTATTAATTTGTGGGTTGGGGTGCAGATTTCAGGTGTGGCCAGGATGGCTGGATGGGGGCTTCGTCAGAAACGTCTTACTCCAGTGATAGTTTAACTTTAGCTGTCAAAACTGCAGTAATTGGAGATGCCGTGGCCCTGGAAAACCAAAAACCAGCTTTGCCAGGGAGCCCCCGAGCCATTTTACTGCAGAGGCTCAGTCGAATAGCATCCGCTTCTGCTATACGCACATTCATACCAAGAATTATTTGAAACAGTTTCCTACCTAAGGCAATTACCTTGGATATAGGTTTTAAAAATCCATGCAGAAATACTGCTATTTTTTAAAATCCACTCAATGAGCCTCCTACCTCCACCTTTGACAAACACGCTGAAAGAACAAAATTGGGATTATACAGGCAAGAGTTTGACTGACGTATCATTAACGCTACTTCTGGAGTGACTAAGCTCCATAGTAGTATCGACTACTAGTACTGAAACATGATTTCATCCCCAAGACAACTGCAGCTCCAAACAAAGATAATATGCTGGATCCCTAAACTGTATCACTCCAGTTATCATTACGATGTTAATTTGTTGTAAAATGTTGTCCCGAAGAAGAAAAACAGGAAAACATTGAGGAACACCTAATAATTTGGTTAGAAGGTTATTCTTTTCCATCCTGTTTCAGCAATTTTGTTTGAAATCTTGGAATTTGGGATACTGAACAGGTGACTGCTCAAAATCCAGCATACAGGTTGTTTTATGGATACAGTTGAGAAACATTTTAATGGAAAATTTCAGTTGACCTGAAATTGACTCCGCAAAATGCTTTATTCATGTCAAAAGCAATTTGAGAGGCTGTTCAAGGTATTTTCAGCTTTTGCACATTTGCATCTTAGATTTGTCTTTTTGAGATGAGTGAAATGGTGCTTAAGATCATTAAAATAAATTAAATAGGTTTTTATAATTATTACTCCAAAACACAGAAAGAGTTCTAAAAATAGATTTGAAGCCAGACCATTTAATCACATATAAAAATCTATAACTGAAATTACTTTGTTGTTGTGTATCTCCTCAGAGTTGCAACTATTATGTTGATTTTACTAAAAGACCCATCCACTCCGAATGAGTGATGCTCTGAAACAATCAAGGGGGTGTTGCTTTAAAGCAGCTTCTGGAAATGGTTTTATTATTTTATGAAACAAAGGAACCTTTCCATGTCGAAATCAAAGTCCCATGGTATGGTTTAAAACATGAATAATTTAATTTATCTATAGATTTTATCTCACAAAGACAGAACATACTGAAAATGTAGGAGAGAATGTAGTCTCTGTTCCTCATATCTGTGAACAGATGACAGTTTTCTCAAATTGTCCATTCTTAGCACATATTTGACAACTTTAAATTTTGTAACTTTGTAATTCGAATTATAGGCATTTGAATTTTGAGCAGAAAAGCTCAATTGCCGTTGGATAGATGGGTCACATGAAATGCTTTTTTTGTCCCCTGAATTGATGAGGATTCAAGGTTCACTTGCACACAACTGCTGGGTGCAATTTTTCAGCAAATACCCTTGCAAATAAAACGTGCTCAGGAAGGCAGAGGCACTGCCCCAGTGATGCAATGAGACCGGCGATCCGCCAGCGTTACTGGGCACTGTTTGCAATGCTGCCCATTTCTCATGACTTCACTGATTTCTTTTTTTTTTTTAACAAAGTTCTTACTTAAGCCCAGGTTAAATCAAGGGGAAAATTCCACCAGTTTCAGTCAAAGCTGCACTTCATTTCTATGAATGAGATTCCTGGAAGACCATGCAGAAATCCTGACTTCGGGAAACTCAGGGATTTCTTCTGGAGACGACAGGCCCAGTCTAGCAGAGCATGCTCAGCAACTCCCGCAAGATGCCAACAAACTTATTTGCCATGGAAAACGGAGACTGAAGACACTGCAACAAGCTCAGCGAAGATCACAAGATTCGCTTCAAGTGGAGGATGCTCAGCATCTCAGGGAAACTCAGGAGCTCTCAGGCGCAAGCCCTCATTTTCCAGGTGTCATAAAAGCCCATACCGAGAGTTAGATCTCCTTCAGGAGTTATAAAGCCAAGCATTATTAGTACCCATAAACCTTCACATTTCAGTAATTCTTTTTCTCTTTATTGTCTAAAAATATTTTCTTGTCCTACAGCTATTCTATGTATGTATACTATTACTAGGTAGCAAATCCGGTGTTTTAAGAGAAAAATGGTGTTACACTGTAGCCTTGAACTGTTAGCAAAAGGAGAAGATGAGAACAGACATGAGGATGAGGTGCTCCTACCACGCCACAGCCTTTTTTGGGGAGAAAAAACCCTCTGAATACAGCTGCTAGGCTCTGAACTATAGCTGGGCTCGTCTGGGCTGAGCTGTCTGTCAGAATAAACCAGGAAACCAGGTTTGTAAAGTTCATGTGTGCTAAGTTGTGCTGATGGAATTAGGTGCACTGAAGCCGATATGCCAAGTGCATTACTGTCGGAAGAAAGACTCCAGCGTACCCCCACGAGCCACAGAGCAGCTCAGCAAAAGTCAACAGCTTTCCTCTATACGCTCTCCCTTTTATCCAGCGTCACGGAGGCTCTGTTAGCTATCCGCATGGTGGGAATGGACCCAGCAGGTGAGGGGGTTCAGAGCCACCGTGGCCCTGGCCCCCACTGCCAGCGCCCGCCCGCGGCGTGTGTCCCTTTCCTGGGGACGTGCTGATTTCCCACGGTCAGAGCTCCGCGTGCTCGGCTGACAGATATTGTTTCCCATCTGGGCTTTCCGATCTGCTATGCCAAATCCTCTAAACACCCATGTGTTTCTTTGTCCCGGTAGTTACCCGCCGCGCCTTCTCTACAACTCCATTTTCAGAGAGGGAGCCACATGTTTGGCCTCTGCGGGGAACGGGGTGTCCTGCTACCCATCCCAGCCACTAAAACATGTATCTTTTTATTTCTTAATATTATTCAGCCTGACCCTTGGGCTGTATTAAGTAACCCCGAGTCCACACTGAAGCACTTGAACGGTAGCAACAACATCTTCAGCCAGGTTCCCGGTGTCTGTCTGAGGGTAGGCAGGGAGGAACTTGGGTTTCTGCTGTCCTGCCTGAGAGCTGCGCCTGAGCCCCAAAGCCCCTGAGGCCAAAGCCCCGGGGAGGGGGGGCCAGCCCTCAAGGCTGGAGGACTCAGATGCACCCCGAAAAGCCCCAAACCCCCCAGGAGCCCCCCAAAGCCCTGAAGCCCCGGGGACCCCCAGCCCCGGGGGGGGG
>NW_008796178.1:2154953-2157646 GCF_000699145.1 Aptenodytes forsteri
ACCCCCGACGTGCTGCTGCCCCGCCGGGGAGAGCCCGGCCCGCAGCCCCCGGCCCGCAGCGCCCGGCGGGGCCACGAGCATCGCTTTGTTCGTTCGCTCTCGGTGGGCTCTGCCGGCGACAGGAGCGCGGTGCCACGTCTGAAGTGGCAACTTCACGGGGGACGAAGGTGTGAGCGTGTGCGAGTCCGGCTCTCGGCCCCGCACACGCCAGAGCCCGGCCAGAACGTGTCTGGACATCGAGAAGGTGTTGCCCACCTGACGGGTGCAGAGCTCTGCCCCTTCACTGCTCTCTCTCGGGTGGGTTACGCACACCTTCCTTCTGCTGCACAGGCTGCCCTGGAAATCACCCTAGAAATGGGGCCAAATACAGTGGGGAAAAAGCGTTGCCATCCTAAGGAGAGCGCCCGCATTGTTGGGGAGCTACAGCAGAGCGAACGGGGGGGTTTAGCCATGATTTCCTCCTGCAGCCGCACTCTGCAATTAGTTACGCAAGGAGGTTGTAGGCAAGTATTTGGGTTGCTGGTTTTCTCCCGTTTGGAAGGGGATGGAGAGAATCCAGCACCCGAAAATATTTTCCTTTGGAAAACCAAGGGGAGAAATATCTACACCATTTTTTATCGTGTTATCCTGCCTTCCAGCCCTGACTCTCATCACTGCGAGTTGACAAGTCGGTCCTGCCTCCACCTCATCTGAGCGACACGCCAGATGAATGGGAAGCCTTCCTGATCAGCTAATGCATTTGTGTGGAGGGAACGTGGCAGCACACCAGTTTTATGTATATGAATTAGGGAGTGGGAGGACAAGAGCTACAAACCTCGAGAAATACAGCGCTCTTCCCGAGCAGTGCGTGGATGGCTGCAGGTGCTTGTGTGCCTCCGCTGCTCAGCATACCAACGCAGAGATGCTTTTCAGCTGCTCGTCCTTTTCATAAGAACTGGGAAAGCAAAAAGCAAATACAAATTAAAAGCTGGTCTTTATTTCCCAGAGACCTCGGCAAATTGCTCAGACTGAAGCCTATAAACATAGAAGAGCTCCAAAGTTAGATGCTTGGTTTCAGCATGCAAACTATGCTTTTCTTTTCAGTTGTAGTTTGTAGGTCTATCAGTGCCTTTGCAAAATCACCTTCTAAATGAATGCCTCCATTAGGGATGGAAGAATGAAGTCAGGTAAACTCAAAAGCAGAGTGAAGCCTCGTGCAGAAAAACTGGATCGAGCATTTAAGTTTAATGAGGTTCAACAAACTTCTCATTTAAAATATATGTTTGTACCTCTGGGCTTTGGGGATTTGGACAGAGTGGGAAAATGAGATACTGAAACAGCAGGAGAGAAGCTATTTCCATAGCTTTTTAAACCTATCAAGCCTTAATTAATATTATTTATTTGTATTACTGTATTGCCTGAGAGAGCTGCTTAGGGCTCGCTCGCCATAGCAAAGAGCAGGGGAAGGGCTGGGTGGGCTGTAACCGGGGCAGGGTTCCCACTCGGCACAGAAATACCCCCTTCAAGTGCTCCCAGTCCAGACGTGCAACAAGGGACGGGATGAATGGCGGTTGCTCTGGTGGGTTCTCAGCCAGCAGAAAGGGGACACACAGCTGCAGGGTTCTCCATGGGCTGGGAGCCACCGCCCTGCGGCAACCCTCCCGTGCAGTCCTATTGATTGTGCAAGGTAACAGTACATTAACAGAATTTATTGATAAAATCTCTTGCTCCTCTTCCTCCCCCCTCATTTTTGCAAAGAAAATGTCTGTTTCCGTTTCTACTGCCCTGTGAGAAATAACTCAGGCTCCTAAAGGGTTACAGAGAAGCATCCAAGGCAGACAATCATTTTCTGCCCAAGCTCTCTTCTTTAGTTTAAAAATGTTCTTTATTCTTTTGAAATGCATGAAGTAGATTGTGGGAGAGCTAATATTATATTCCACTACTGAAAGCTGGTGGAGTATTTTACACTGATGTCTGGCTCTAGTGATTTTCTAAGGATTTTGAATTCATTAAATGCAACCATTGAATAATCTCCATTCGTGGCGGAAGGAAGGCAAAAGTGCTTATGCTCCTCAATAGCACAAAAGCGTGTAGTCTTTTCTTAAATCCGAAAGCTATCTGACCCACTATATGTAGTAAAGGTTGCCCATCATGTAACCTTTGATTTGCAACTTGCTTATAACACAGCCTTATAATACTGCCATTGAAGGTAGCAGTGAAGCAGCCTTGGCAGGGTGTTTTGCACTGCAGTAGCATCCTCCGTCCTCGATCAGAATTAGGACCCAATTGTTCCAAGCTCAGACCAGAGACGGAAGCTCACCACAATGAGAAGAGAAAGCCCCACAGCTTCTCCCTGTAATTTAGCCCCCCCGAGACGACGCTGTGCAAGGGCGAGTGTCCAAACCCAGAAATATTTTTTACACTGGAGAAACAGAAACTTGGAATTGTTTTAATTCCTTGATGTTGATGTTCAAAGTTTGAAATGAAATCCTGTGCCTGATAATTTTATTTCTGAACTGAGTAACAGTTACTTTGGAGATGAAACTTTGGCTTTAACTGAATTCAATGAGAGCTGTCACTAATAAAATCCTGCCCCAGAGACACCGCTGGTATCAGAAGAAAACTGCAAGACATTACCATTTAGCATTACTGCTTCTGCTGCTAAGTGTCAAACACATTGACTTTAATAGATCAGGCTTTTTTTTTTTTTTTTT
>NW_008796178.1:2157664-2163631 GCF_000699145.1 Aptenodytes forsteri
CTAGAAAAATTACTAGAATTTCACTAAAAGAAACTTTTGGAAATTGCTCAAGAAAAACTCAAGAGAGTTCTCTCAGAATGAAAATAATCACTTCAGTTAAATAGAGCTTTTGATGTAGATACAGTCTAACCATCATCAAAGCCTGGAACAGATATTTCATCCTCCCTTGTCCTGTCTCAGCTTCTAGCTCTATGCCTGTGAAAATGAATTTTAGCATCTAGGGATGTCCTAAAGCTATAAGGATATCTATATAATTGACTATTGTCATCTCCTATGGGTCTTGATAATCACTTCAGTTAAATAGAGCTTTTGATGTAGATACAGTCTAACCATCATCAAAGCCTGGAACAGATATTTCATCCTCCCTTGTCCTGTCTCAGCTTCTAGCTCTATGCCTGTGAAAATGAATTTTAGCATCTAGGGATGTCCTAAAGCTATAAGGATATCTATATAATTGACTATTGTCATCTCCTATGGGTCTTGATATCTTTCCTATCTAATTTGATGCTGATATTAGGAAAAAAAAAATCCTTAATCATTTCCTTCAGATTATGGTACGTATGAAGAACTGGAGAAGTGTTTCATACATTTTGTACCGTGTCAGATAGTCTCCTTTTATACACAGGGCAGTGGTGGGATTCAATTCAACCCACCAGATTAGCAGCAGAGCTCCACAAGCACCAAGATCTCCAGCCCGAGCAAAGAACCTTGCAAGAATATGGGGGGTAGCAGAAGGTATCAGTTATGTCACAGGTATATTTAAGAAGGAGTAATATTAAAGTTGTTCATGGAACTATATTTTGATATACCTTGGACCAGATCTTGCAGATTAGCGTGATACCTACTGAAGCACAGTAGGAGACCTTTGCAGAGCTGGATCCAAATGACTTGCCAAGCTTATAAATTCTGTGACAAAAACAAAGGCTGAATTCACTTCTTCTGAGGGCTGGTACAGTACCTGACCCACCAACCCACCTACTCCTTCTATTATCATTCATCACATATTGCAAGGACGTAGGTCGTTCACCTCTGAGGATGCGTGGAGGGTCTGCTTCCTCCAGCAAGGGAAGGTTGGCAGAGAAGTCACCATCACATTTCAGAGAGTTGAGTCTAGAAAAAGGTGAACTTGAATTTTGTTTGAAGAGTTATAAGGCTGAATTCCTTTTTTAGTCCTATAAAAGATCATCTGAAGTCAGCATGAATAGTTTCAGATTGTCCTTCAGAGCTGAAGAAATGGTTCTCTTAAAGGAAAAATATTGTCATTCTCTTGCCACTTGAGGGACAACAGCTTGGCCTCAATTCTATTATTCCTTTTAATATATTATATATTCTTTGGCTTAGTCATGGGAAGCAAAGCAACGCAACTGCTTTCTAATAAATAAAATGTGCTCAGAAGCAACTCTGAAGCTTTCCAGATAACTGCATTTTGAGTTTGCCAGGAAGCCAGATGCTGCTATTGGAAAAGTAGCTGCTATGGTTTGTCATCTGAGCCTAGAAATTGATACCCAAGAATGATATGATGAGACAGACTCGATGATAGCACTGCTCTTTCTATAAATAATATGAAGAAAACATTATTCATTTCAAAAAAAAGTCTCTTTTGCTAGAGACTTGCACAGCAAACCAGAAAATTAAAAAGGATAGGCATGCTGCGTTTGAATAGGGCCATCAAAAGAACACGATATACACAATTTAGAGAACATATAGCAGCTCTCACACATTTTACACTACATAGGCTGTATTTTTCCCATAATACCAATAGTTATGAAACTCATTATCTTTTTGACAACGGAGAAACGGAATATTATTCCTTTACTTGCTTGATCGTGTCAAATGCCAAAGCAAATTATGAATGCTTGTCCTTCAAATACTCATCCCTCCTGGTAACATATTAAATATCAATAGTGTTCACATTCAGCTACAGAATGAACTAATATTGCACACATCTCTCAGATCTAAGGTTCACTGTGCCCGTTACCTGTCATGCGATTTCATCTCTCGAGTCCTACTTCTTGTCCATATCGTAATAACTGGGAAATTCATTGCAGTGTTAAACGCCACATTAAAGATCATCTGGAGTATGAGTTAAAACTGTGAGCAGGGGTTACTCATGAGTTTAAAGTGTTAAAAAGGGAGTGGGAGAAGGAACAAGGGATTAATAGGACCGGAGCCTTGATTTTGCATCACATTTCAAAGGATTTAGAGAGGCAGTATCCTGATGAGACGCTACGGGAAGTTTCTAGCACAAGAGACCTGCTTGAAGTGCAGTGAAAAAACTCATTATCTTTTTGACGGTGGAGAAACGGATGTGCTGACCGAGGGTTCATCCAGACAAGGCAGGACTGGAATGAACTGCCTTTGTTCTCGGGGCAGCATCCAGAGGGAAATAAAAATTCTCTTTGGGAATACAGTGGGGAATGTGGTGCAATGAGGGATGGGGGAAAGAAAAAAAGGAAAAAAAAAATGCCTGTGAGGTTTTCTCATTCCACCCATTATCAGTCAGTTCTAAGGAATAATTATGCACCTGTAAACAGCCCAGCAACAGGCTATTTATGCTACACAAGCAAACACACACGCAGCTACTCCACGCAACCGTACACGAACTTCAGACAGACTAAAAGATGAAATAGGGGGTCGGATGTCACCGTGATGGATTGCACTTGGGAGGGCTCTCTCCAAGCCCATGCGTGCGTGTGCGCATCCTGCTGATCACTGCCAGGACTCCTGAGCACCAATTCCTAATCACTCCACAAACAATGAAAACATTAGTCTCTTTAATGTCCTTTTTTTTTAAAAAAAAAAAAAAATTCCAGTTTCAAACAAATGCTCCTTCTCAGACCTAAGGGAGAAGGTGCTGTAGCAGAGCGGCACGGCGAGGCTCGCTGAAGTCACATGAAGTGTAAAATGAGGCAATCTGTCGGGAAGATTATTGCCTCTGAAACACTGCATCACCCGTGCACCCAGAGGATGGAAGAGAATTACCCCTGGCCAGCGAAAGGGAAATTGCTTGCTGCACTCAGATTGCATTTTAACCCGAAAAGAAGGGCTTCAATAGGAATGCGTTAGGAGGTGGATTGAGTGAAACAGGTTTTTAGGATGTCTTAAATACTTAAATCAATCATGATAACTTGCTGCACTGAATTTATCTCCTAAGCTGCTTAAAGTAAATTCCTCAGATTTGTCTGAATAATTTTGAGCTGATAATGCAGCATTCAAGTAGGAAGGCTGTTGCCCAGTGAAAGGATTTTCTCATTAGAATTTCAGCTGATTATTCACCAGAGATATGTTCTTTCAGGAGCTCCCTGGCATGTGCGTGTGGATGCGCACACGCACGCATGGGCTTGGAGAGAGCCCTCCCTGGCAGCTCGCTTGGAAAAGTTTTATAAACACTCAGTCTACTACGAAAGGAAATTGGAAGGAAAAATTAAATCTAGCCATTACTTCCGAGAGGTCAGTGATAGAACAAGCATCCAAAACAAAGTTTAGCTGATCTTCCCTGTGCTCCGGTTCTTTTATTTCTACACAAGAGACCAGGAAATTCTTTTAGATCAGCCTGCTGCAATAGCTGGAACTGCAGTCTCTGGTGCTGAGCACAAGTTACCAAAAACATGGTCTTGATCAGATGTTTGTAACACTTACGGGTCCGAAGAGCTGTTTTTCCATAGAATCGTGCTTGAGAGATGGATATTGAACCAGATAATCAAAGCTTTACTGTGAGACTCCGAACTCCACTTTAGATACCATTTAGATACCAAACTCCACAGTTTAGATAACCATGAGGTTATCTAAACTGAGAGGCTTTAAGCCTGTCTCTGTCAAGGATTTCTCATTTCATTGCTCTTCTCCACATTCGATGCAATTAGTTTTTCAGATAGAGACACCACCAAGCGAGGGGGAGATGGCAGGTGAGAAACAGGGAAACCCAAGGGGAAGATTTGCCATTGCCTCAACAAGAAGAGCGGAACTTTAAACCCACTCCCAATTCACGAGCTGACTGAGGTGGACTAGATGCTGGAAGACTCCGTGCACCTCTTCCCATTTAGCAACCGTGTACGTGGAGTGGCAGAAACCCCTTTCCACAGACACATGTGATAGCAGCAGTGAGAAGGAGAGGAAGAAAAGCAGTAGCAATAACAATGAAACACCCTGACATAGTGTTTTAAGCTGTAAATATGGCCAGCAGAATGCCATAAAACCTTGCCACACACATTGCAGTGGAACCGTAATTTGTGCTATGACTTTTTACAGCTACACCAGTGTCTCGATGAAGTATTTTGTTTGGGCTGAGTAAATGGCAAATGGTGTATTTATTGATTTTTATCTCTCTTCCCACCTCACATGCTGCCTGTCTGCTCAAGGCCGGGTCACAGCGCACTTACTTATTCAGTAAACACCTATTCCATGGCTAAACCATAAACTGTGACAAAGATAGTCTCTTTAATCACCATAAGATCCCAAGGGTTTCCCCTTCCCCCCTTCTTTTTCCAAAGAGACCCAGTGGTGACCCCAGTGTAACACAGAGCTCTGGAGGAAAAGCTGGTAGGACCAGTAATGCTTTACATCCTATTGATGCCATGTATAAAATTGTTTGAACTTGGTACAGTTTAAGCTGGTTTCTACACTCAACACAATGATTAAGCACATCTGGCTGGTAACACCTTCAGGTTATGTTTAAATGCTTCTCCCATGGTGGTGTGGATGTTTTTTGGGGGGCAAATAGCTCTACGATAGACGTTTAGCAGTAAACTGTAAATGCAGAAAATTTTTTCAGAGGGCTTTTGCTAGAGCAGCCAATCTACTACAAAAATGAACCAAATCAAAAGCAATGCAAAAGAAAAACCTCAAACCCTTTGTACTTGAAATTGTCAAGAAATAAGTCAGAAATGCCTTGAAAGAATAAGATCACAAACGAACACGACCTTCTCTGTTCACCCCCCAAGAAACTCTTCTCGGAAGGATGATTAGAAGAACACGGAAGAGCTTAGCAAGATTCTGGATAGTCTGGTGGGACTTCGCAGTCCTTCAGTGGTCCTCGTGCCGAGGTGGGCAGTACCGGTGCCACCAGCATCCCTGCCACGGTGGATGGGATGTGCTGAGGCTGGGAGGAACCTAGCCAAATGCTTCCCTTATCCCAGGGGCTGATGACTTGTCATCAGCTTGGGAAGCGCAGGAGTAGCTGGGGGTTATCTGAGAAGCCAGGGGACAGCAGAGACCCAACCCCACGGTGGAGCGAGCAAAACCACGTGCTTCCAGCCCCTGAGCTCCTGCTCTAGTTTCCCCTTCCCGGGTATGTGCAAGGGCAATGCCAGGCTGTACCCACCAAAGCTCACGGCAGCAGGTTGGTGCCGCGCTGGCACAACGCTGCTCTTGAGGACTATTAAAGAACATTCAGGAAACAGGAGGTTTTGCCCAAGACAGCTCAAGTCTCATTGGCTCGAAAGAAAAATGGCTTTTGGAGAAAGATGAGAAATTGCAGCAGAGTTGTGAAAAGCCTTGACAAAATATTTAACACGGAGAAAAAGAGAACGCTTGCCAATTGCTAGAGCCTTCCTAATTCAGGTTATTGGATGGTTACTGCCACTACTATTAAAAAGACACTATTTTCTGAGTGATCTACGCAAAGAAGGTCTGGGAGACACTTACAGGTTTTCCATGTGCTTTTAGCTCTGCTAATGGAGAAAAAAAATTTTCCTCTCATACGAGACTCAATTGAATACTTATTCAATTCAATTAACAAGTAAGTAATGCGCTATTTTGTGATGTATCCAGTAAACATATGCCCAGGAATTCAATCGATAAATCTCTAGATACTGTTTTAGGTTCATCACATGTATGTTGATCCAACTGGATTTTTTTTTTTTTTAATCTATTTATGAGGAAACCATTAAAAAAAATGAGGCTGAGGTTTAAAAAAAACTGAAAGGAATTAGCTTTCCACTGAGCTCCACACAACAATGGTATTGCGTG
>NW_008796178.1:2163681-2206784 GCF_000699145.1 Aptenodytes forsteri
CAGCTATTCTGGTTGTAAATAACTTCTTTTCTCATAGCAGAGACCCATTACAAGGTCAACATCTACTGTCAAACTTCATGATTAGGCTCATTAAAACTGTCCTGCTGAAATTATTTTTTTTTTAAACGAAAACCACGCTTTCAACTGATTTTTTTTTCTTTTTTTTTTTTTTTTTTTTTGTTTGGCAGAAGCCTGCTTTTCTTGAAGTGTGTACATGTTCTTACAGGGAACTTGGAAATCCAAAATAGGAACGTCTGATCCTTCCCCACCCCATTGTTCCTCGGGTCCCTTTCTTTGCATTGTTTAGGTGAATGATTCTAGCAAAAATGTTTTTGCCTTTTTACCGGAATTTTTACATTTTTCACAGGAAAGCATTCCAATGAGATCTCTATTAATACAATGGTTTCTAGGTAGCAAGGAAAAGAAAGCCCAAAGCATCTCTACTGAAAAAGCTGGCAGATGTTGACTTTTTAACCCATAACTATAAATGCCTCTACAAAAAGGAGCATTCCAGTCTTACAAGCATTAAACCAGAAAATAAATAGAAGTGGTGAATATGGCATGCTGAAGATTACATGTGAGGGACCAGAAATTCAAATCCCCTCTCAGAGGGGACATTGCAGGGGTAATGAGAAAATGCAGAAGCTTTTTAATCTCCAAAATCAGTCCCTCATGGAACATCATCAAGGCAGACAAACCAAACGGGGCAGCATGGGCGGAAAGGATTATTTAATGAGTATTGGCTGATGTGAGACACCCACAGACACCCCAGACTGCAGCCTCGTGAAAGAAAGTGCCAGAAGCCATTCCCATTTGCAATAAACTAATTACATGTCGGGGATTTTCTTCTTGTTTAGACAAACCGTACTGTTTTATTTACGGTTCTTTGCACGTTTGCAGCCTTGTGGAGGTGGGAGAGGGTGTGTGGGTTCCCCGGATGGCAGCCGTGGTGCTGCGAGACGCCAGAGAGCACTGGGCACTGCCCACCTTATTAGAGGGTCTTAAATGTAGCAAATACCACACAGACCTCGTGGGTTTTGGTGATGGGCTAGACTGAGCAGTCCAACATCGTCCTGCCAAGGCGGTGCTTTAAAGGCCACTGAAAATATCGCGCACACAGAGGGCTGGGGACGCACAGCCTTTTGCCATCCTGCAAGAGCATCCCAGTGCCGCAATGTATGGGGACAGGTTGTGAGCACCACAGGAGCTCCCTCTGTCTTCGGATGGGCAGGAGGCTAAAGACAGGAGATTTTGGTTACTAAACATCTAAGCAAAACCAGCTTAATTATTGTATAGAAATCTGCCTTACTGAGAATAAGAGAACAGCCAGGTCCAGGCTGCACACACATATTCTCCTACCTTCTCTGGGCTTGTAGCCTGCAGGGTACCATTTTCTTCCCCCACTTCCGTAGCACGGCCAGCACTCGTTCCCACAGTCCCAACCCAGGGCTGGAGAAGAAACAGCATCCTGCTTCACAGGAGGAAAGAAAGGTGAAGTGGATTCTACTCAGTTGTTAAAAGCTTGGAGTAATTTGCACTGTTGTAATTCCAGCAGTTGAGATAGCCAGAAAAATACATTTAATATTTCATTTTTTCTGCTTTTATTCCCCCCCCCCCAAGACATTTTTTCCTCAGTGGGGAAGAGCGCTAACAATTACTTCAATAGCAGAATGAAGTTTAAAGCCCAGATCTTTCCAATTCTGCTCATTCCTTTAAGCTATTCCAATCCCCTTTATGTTCTTTCTGCATACACACATCTGTCTTCTTCAAAGCCTTAACCATCTCTGACACACCTGACCTTTCCATCCAAGCGCAATGGTTAGATGCGAAGAAAAAACCCCTTTACCTACAGCAAGTAACCCTTTGTTTTGCCAGTCCCACACCTGAAAATTTTGCTGCTGCAGGAAGTAAAACGGTGAACAACTTTACCCTCTCTTTTGAAAAATGGAGCTGTCATCTTTTTGAGAGAAACAACAGCTTATCTTTCTTTTGTCAGACGTGACCTTCGAGAGAAACAACAGCTTATCTTTCTTTTGTCAGACGTGACTGTTAGTTATTAGAGTCTTCTTAAGAAAATGCTGCAAGAAGAATTAGGCCAGTATTGTTGCAGAAATGTCAAGAGTTCAGAAATTAATTTGACAAGATCTGGGATATCTCAGATATCTAATTAAACTTTCTGTGACAGTTATGTTGTGTAAATACTGGAAACCTATTAAAACAAAGAATCAGGTAAAACTAGTTCCCAATATTCAATTAATAGGTGTTACACCCATTCAACAGCCATTTTGATTTAGATTAGACCCATTCAATTCATGCCAGTAAATATAGTTTCATCTATTCATGCACACAAAGTTCATCAATTTTTAATGAAAATATCTGATTAACTTACTATGTTTGGTAATACTACTATATTTTTGGCTGGAGTTTATCTAAACACCCCTCCCTTCCACTTAGTGAATGAGACCATACATTGCCATATGATAGAGTACATGCAGCTCTGTTTTTGAAGGTTTTAGAATAATTTCTGTAGGAAAAACTTATTCCATAGATGAAGAGAATTTAGGCTAAGAGGAATTACGGCTAATAGATTCTGACCTCAACAGGCTATAATGCAGGCTGGCTTTGCACTCAGTAATATTTGCATCAAGCCCATATCTCATAGCTGTGCTAAATCATATCAATTCATCATTTAAAAAAGCCACTACATCCATTAGCAAATTGTTTTAATAGTTAATTATTAGCAGTATAAAAAGGATGTGATTATCCCCAGCCTGAGTCTCCAGGGGCACTGTCAGCATGTGGATTATACTACTGCTGCAACTCCTATCCAAAGCCATCCGTTTAATGAAATATGAGAAAGATTTGTGAAACCACGGTGTTGGCTCTGGTTAGCCAACAGCTGGATATTAGAGCTGCCAGTCTAGGCTTAGACGGGGGTGAACAGGGTTCAAGTGTAAAACACGGCACCACTGCTGCACACCCGGGCAGCCCCACCGCCACCCCTGTGCGGCGGGGGGCCGGGGGGGGGGGGGGAGCCCATCCTCATTTGCCTCTTGTCCCCCAGCGTTACTCTGCCACAGGGTTGGTCTTTTTGGCCGAGCATGGGGAGGCTGCGCATCCCCAGGGATCAGTACCAGTTGGTGTGTAGTTGCTAAGCAAGTTCATCAATACCAATTAATCCTGGAGGTGACGTCTCCTGCACACGAGCATGGCCAGGAGGTGCACGTTCTGCAGCTGGGGGATGCTATTAATAACCACGGCTTCAGTGGCTAAGGTGGCCAATGCTTCTACCGGCGCTGCGAATGGAAGTGGAAAGTCACCGAGCCAGCTCGTTGCTGCCAGACACAGACCTGCACAGTCACCTTCAGTGGATGCAGATAAGCTAAATTTAAGGAACAATACTCAGAAGCTGCTCAGTACGCAAAGTGTTTTTGTTTCACAAAGTACAACAAGAAATATCATAAATCAGTTGTTTCTGTTATTTCTCTAACTGATCATTCGTCTTCTTAGCACTGGGGTTGGCTAGGAAGGAAGAGGAGCATTTGCCATTAAAGTTTTTGAAAAGAACTCCAATAATTTAAATCAATTCCCCTCCCAAATTATTTTCTGATGCGAAGACATGAAAATTATTAGTTGAATTTCAAGTTAATTTTGTTTTCATTTTGTTCTTTGATAACTGAACAATGCTTATTTTTCAGCTGGCATTTTGTCTCCTTCTGCACCCTCCGTTCTTACCCCCACCATCTTTTTCCACCTCTTCTCCTTATCCAGTTAAGCTTTATTTTCAGATTGCTTGGCAGAAAACACATCAGAGGGCAGTCACCTCTGCAGGTCCTTCGGGGCCAGCAGTCACCTCTGCTCCGGCAGCCAGAGGGGAAATGTGCATCTCGCCAGCAGCATCCCCGAGAAGAAGTGATATGCCACAACCTCCATCACCAAAATCAATGAGCCTTACCCCACGCATTCATACTGAGGGGGCAGGACCAACGTTTGTAGCTGAGTAAGGGGAAGGTACAGCCCAGCAGAATGATCTGAGACTAAGAAAAAGAACGTAGAAAGAAGAAAACAGACAATTATAAAAAAAAAAAATTGGAGTGAAGGGTTCTTTTGTAAATATTTTTCCAATTATTAAAAAAGGAAAATCCAAACCCCCTACCAGCATGATTTGTTCTGGAGGCAGGGTAGGACAACATCAAATTCCATAAGCAATTTGCAGTGCTCTCTTACCAAGCAGTCTGGCAAAATAACTCCCCGCCTCACTTAAAACAGCATCTCTGTTCCTGGATAACCCCCAACCCATGGCGAGTAATAAATAAGAAAACAACAGGTTGTTGTTTTACTTCCCATTCCCAACACTCGCTCTGCATTAGGCTCCATCATTTCACAACTGGCTTGATGTAACACAATGTGGCAGAATGTACCCTGATCCAGAAGTGAACCCTGATGCAATGCAGAACGGATGCCTTGGACAGAAGCTGTTCCTTCCTTGCCTTTCCTACCTTTAATCCACATTTTCTGCTTGTGACGGGCTGTTAAATAAATACCAGTGACAAGGCTTCGCATGCATTTGTTTTTCTGCAGCTTGCTTTCTTTTTGTTCAGCTCTCCAAGCTGAGTGTCTTGTTGACAAATACGCAAACTCCATTACCAATTAATGATTTTAGCCTGGTGTCCTCTACTCTTTACTCTCTCGTGCCAGTTCTACACATTAGCCTGGGTAACATTCAAAGATAATTGCGTTTTGTTTATTTGTTTTGGGGAGTAATGGCAATCAGACAGGCAAATCCCAGTCCTTACCAAAGCTGCAATTCTGTTTTCAAATGTAGCCTGCTCTGAGGCGAGCTAGAGAAGCACGTGCTGCATTTCCTCAAGGTGAAACCTCACTTTTCTTCTTTCACTCGTCATTTTTTTCTTCCAGGAAAAGGACATTTTTCTCAGCACCCAGGGCTTTTTGCAGGCTTTGCACTTCTAGGGGCAGGATTTCTGCAGACTCTTAATTTGTTTCGTCACTTTTTAAAGCCCACCCGTATTGTATACTGCAGTTAATTGAAAGTGAGAAGTCATTCTTGGTAATACATGTCAGCCCCAGCACACTATACAAATGGTCAGGATCATGCATATTTGTGCACAGAGACCTATTTCAATGTTTGAAGAAACATTTCATGAATGTTTTCAGAAGTGGACATTGACTTTGGGTACCTCGATTTCCAATACAGCTGAAGAAGCATGATTTTTGAAGATTGGATACTTGGGACTTTTGCAAGAAGGAAACCCAGAAATCCGATACCCTTAGGAATCCGGGTAAATTAAGTCTCTGTAAGCCCTCTGTGGAAGAAAAACATTTGATTAACACCGTAAGTGCAGGCAGAGGCAGTACAGCTTGAACATGTTAACATGGCTGCAAAAGAGTGAGCAAGGGGTGAGCCTAATTCAGCCTCCGTTTTCTGCTCCCGGAGATGTAAAGTCTTGCTGAACAGCCGTGACCATGCTGCATGTTAACCGAGGAGACACGAGACACAGTTGGCAAAACACATTAGCATCTTCCACTCTGATAATTAGTTTAGTGAAAAGTTATTGCATTATCTGTTTGGTTTCACTAGAGACCAATTGCAGTCTTAAAAAAAAAAAAAGAAAGAAAAGCTCACATTAGAAGATTCTAATAAGACAATAAAAAGACAATAAACTCTATAGTGTTTCCAAACAAGATTTAAAACCCATTCAGCATGTGAGTAATTAGCACAAGCCAGGTTGGAGGCCAAATGTATTATTTAGTAATGGAATTAAATTTGCTTAGAAAGAAAGCAGCCCATAAAAATCCACAAAAACGCATAAGTGTTAAGGCAATGTATTTAAAACATACTGCAACAGAACTGCTAACATTGCACTAGGATGTGGTTCAGATTTTAGCAAGCATGCCCCCAGTCTTGTGGTCAACGATGGAGATTGTACTCCAGCTATGCAGGGAGAAATAATCCTAGCAGAGCCATATTGCACAGCAGGTGTTCATCTCGCAGATGGGTTGAAATCAATTATCAGCACTGACTGCTGTACCGTTGGGCAAGAAGCCTGAGATCCTCCAAACTACCCTCGGATTGTCCATATTTGCATCCCAAAGAGCCACTGGAGACAGTTTTCCTGGTACAGAAAGCCCTTTCCCTACAAGAACAACCTGTCTTTTTTCCAGGAATGTGACACAAAGCTGTGTTTTAAATTTTTGTGTGTGGCATGGGCAAAGATACTTATCAGTACAAAGGATTCAGAAAAAATAGGCTATGCTTAGCAAGCTCCAGCAAAACCAGCAGAATGCACTTGACAAAACTTGCGCTCTATAATGAAATTCCTACAAAGGCATTCAGTACTTAAAAACTAGGACAAATTATGCTGTAAGGAGCAGAATATGTAAATGTGGCAAGGAGCTTCACTTTATATTCTGGCTTCAGAGGGGTTGCTTCCAGTTGACAGCAGTGTAAATGAGACCAGAATAAGGCCCATGCCCACCAGCAGAAAGACAAAGCTGGCTTTGTATAAGAAAATATAGAAACATCCCTTAACCAGGTCCATGTGTTGGGTATTCTGAGAAAGGAGGTGGAGCGTTTGCGTCTCTGCCATGAGTACATTCAGACCCTCTCTCATATGGCAGCTTAAGAAATGACAACAATTTTGGAGACAGATTACCAGCTGACAAACACCCCAGTGACTTGCCAGCTCATCCTCGTGGTAATTCTGCAAACCCAATGATGCACGTACCATGCATCCCCAGCACTAACAGGACCGTGATATTTATGACCATTTCCATAATAGTCAGCCAGCAGTGACAAATGGAAAACAAAAAAGAGAATAGAAGCAAGAAATACGGCAGCTCACTTGACCCTGAGGCTGGTGGCTCTGGGAAGAAGAGAGGATGGTAGCTGATCTCTGGTGTAAGAGTATGAGGTTTCCAAGTCCCCCTACAGACCCCAGAGCTCTGGGCCCTCTCCCATAAACGTGCCTCTCCAGGTACCTCCTTGAGGCTCACGTTTTCATTGCAAACCAACAGCAGAGCTGGGGGGTAGAAGAGGTGCCTGGCTCTCCCCAACAGGGCTTACAGATAAGCACTTGCTGCGGAGTGATTTACGTTTCCAGGATTTGGGCGTATTCCTGCCTCCCTGGGGTAGCTGTTTACTTTCAGAGCTAATTTCCCTGATGGAGCAGGGATATCCACATCTTGCTTTTCTTCCCGTTTGCTTTCCATCCCTGCACAGAGAGCAGGGGAAGGGACTGGGTGTTACGTAGAGAAGAGCAGCGCTCCCCCAGCCGCACACCTTGATCCCAGAGGGGTTGCTGCCTTTTAGCCTGGAGAAGAGGAGGCTGAGGGGAGACCCCATCGCTCTCTACAACTCCCTGAAAGGAGGTTGTAGTGAGGTGGGTGTCGGTCTCTTCTCCCAAGTAACAAGCGATAGGAGGAGAGGAAACGGCCTCAAGTTGCGCCAGGGGAGGTTTAGATTGGATGTAAGGAAAAATGTCTTTACTGAAAGAGTGGTGAAACATTGGAACAGGCTGCCCAGGGAAGTGGTGGAGTCCCCATCCCTGGAGGTATTTAAAAGATGAGTAGATGAGGCGCTTAGGGACATGGTTTAGTGGGCATGGGGGTGTTGGGCCCATGGTTGGACTCGATGATCTTAGAGGTCTTTTCCAACCTCAATGATTCTATGGTTCTTCACAAAATACAGAACAGCTCTGGACTGATATATAATTCAAGCAGCCCAAACAGCTCTGGCTGTTGGCATCTTTATTTGCAGCCTAGAGTCAATGTGACTTACTTCTCATTCAATTGTGCCAGTGGATAACCCAGCGTTGGCTGGGACACCCCTCACCGTAGCCCTTGCCAGGCCAAACCCGCAGGCAGGGCTGCAGCAAAGGGTTCACGTACGCATTGCCGTCCCAGCCCAGCGCAAACAGCTTTTGCTCCAACTTCACAGCAACACACGCAGACACAGGGATCTCTCATTGCAAGGTCTGAATAAAGCTTAAGCACAAAACAGCCTGACAGTCCTGAAAGAAGTCAGCGATCTAAGGAAAGTGGGTTTGTAGGTGATGCAAAGCTCTCGGATTCACTCTGAAGCTGCTGAGCCTCTTAATGTCTTCAAAACCTATTTTCTCCTCTGGGGTGACAAAGGAGGCTGCGTTTCCTGGAAGGTGGCTTTGAGAGGTTTGCGACTGCAGGAAAGCCGTGGCATCAGCAAAGGTCCTGCCACAACTGCTTGTAAAACCAGGAGATGGAGCTCTCTGTAGTGCATTCATCCTCCTTTCAGGCACTTGCCCGCCTTTCTGAGCTGGCCACTGCAGTGAGGAGCCATCCCCACCAGTGATGCTGAACTCCACGGGCAGCTTTTGTGCTCTGTTTTTTCCATCTTGACCTTTCAGGCAAGTTATCCAAAGGCAGCTTCATCTCAGGGGCCTTCTACTAATAACGTCAAGCTGGCAGCAGCTGGACTAGGCGATGCATGGTGAGACGGGGAGGTCGGCGCATCCCCCCCAACATCCCCTCGACATGTCCAGGCAAAGTCCCATCTCCCATCCAGCCCCATCTCCCTGGTGGCCCCAGGAAAAGCTCAGAGATCTGCCCAAGTTGGGGTGGCAAAACCTCAAGCTTTGGACCAAAAGTCATTATGTCCATGAAAGCATTTCACCATCTTAAGAGTCAGTCTGCTTTTTCTAGCAGCCATCCTGTTTAACGAGGGCCTTGGAAATTTGACCAAAAGCAAGTGCATGGCCTGAAAAGCAGTTTTGCGTCAAGAACTCACCCACCAGCAAGTGCCCTTTTCCCAGCAGTTGTTGTAATGAGTTCAGCCACTCCATAGCTAATGGCTGTCACACACCGAAACCCAACCGGAATACTTGGCTGGGGAGAAAATGAGACATTTCCATCATCATCATTACTAAAACAGAGACCTGTGAAGGATTATTTGCATATTATGGCAAACTTCAATTGAAATGGGACATTACTTGCCTCATTAATATTTCAAGTGTGTTTGAATGCACTATTACAAAAATATATTACTTGGAAACAAATTCAGGTAGAAGGAAAAAACCCCACAAAACAAATTTCATTAAATAATGAACACACGCTACACTAAGCCATCCTGAGATTCAGCCCAATAGTGTCAAAGACAAAAAATCCTGGTGTTCTACTTATTTATAAAGCAAAATTACCTATTCATTTAGGAAAAAGTAATCATGTTCCGTTAGACACACCAGACAAGCATATGAAAAGAAAAATGGCTTTGAAGCTGCTCCTGATAGCAAGCCTAGACAGCTCGAGAAGAAAACTCCGCAATCCAGGCTTTTTTTTTTTTTAAAGTATACATTAGAAAGTCTATTAAAGAAGTGGCGTGAATTGGCAATTTTTTGTTGCATAACATTTTTGAATCTTTAAGAGAACATTAATGCAATACAGCTCATTTTGCCAGTACCCACACACCTCAGCTGAAAACAATTCCCAGCTAAAGGTGCTCCTTAGAAATTGGGTACTAGCAGGGAACCCAGTAGAAGATACACCCCTACTGTTGTCCTGTTTGTCTCTAGATGGAGCATGGCCTACCAATTTTCCAAAAAATACAGGGTAGGAAAGTTATCTTTCATTGTAAAGCTTTGAACTACCAATAATTAGTTTAACTTGGGTAGGGAAGCCTTGTTATTTACCTTTATTTGTTCATAATGTCAACGTGTGTTATAAAGATCAAGTGTTGAAGAAATAAGGGTTTTGGTCAAAAACCTCCACCAGGGATCTCAAAGGATCCAGCTCTCTGCTAGGCTTAAGGCTTTCATCTGAATTTGGACAAAGTCATAAACAAAAGATAAAAGAAAAGTATCCTGGTGTGGAGAGAAAGCACAAACCAAGTTTGCCATCATCACCTGGAAGCATGAAATTCCCTGTTCTGGGAGATGGCAGCTGGAGCCAAGCCTTCATGAAAATTGGATTTGCCCCCAGATATGATTTTTGAGTGAATGACCGATAGCTTAGCCCTGTCACAGAGCAGAGGTGAAGAAACAGCTCCCTCCATATGTAAAGTCTGAAGAGACTTCTGAAGCTGGGGAATTAGTTCTTGGGACATCAATTTTTTTTTTACCATCTTTTCTCGTTAAAGCTACCATTAATGGGTGATGAGCAACATCAAGCTGCAGCCTGATGATTAGGTGAAAACTGAAAATCCCAACTGTAACGTGAGCTTTGCTGCAGTGGAAGATGGGTAGAGGAATTAGCAGTGTGGTTTATCCACTTAGGGGTTTACCACCCGATTTCAGTATTCTCTGGCTGAGAGTTGGAGGAACTCATTAATATTTTTAATCAAAGTATTCCTCAGCAGGACCATAGTTATTTTCTCTGGCCCATCTCACCCACCCTGCTCCTGCTTTGGGGGCAACATCTCTCATTTTCATCCACACATGGTCTAGATATACATATCAGGAGAGCTTTTTTTTTTTGTGAAGACAGGAACATAAAAATATGGCTTTTAAAGCTAACAGAAGGCAGCTTTCACCTCACTTAAAGCCCTTCACATCAATAAACCCTCTTCCCTCCAACTGGGCCCATGACACAGTCCAGCACAGAGAGGTCTGTACCCAAACAAGCCTGGACCTCACAGCAGCTGGGACCACAAGACACAGGGTTTGCTGGCCCCAGTTTAACCTTTTTTCTTCTAGGCAAGAAGCTCACCCGTGGAGGCTCAGACTGCAGCCCCGGCAGGTTCTCCAGTGTACTGAGCACAGCAAGAGACCTCTGCTGATACCTGCAGAGGCTCCTGACAAAATCAGGTTTCAGAATAAGATGAGATAAATTTCAGTTGAAAAGCAGCAATGCTGGAGCAGAGAGCAGGACTCTTACCTGAGCTATTGCCCTCCATCCACCCAGCAAGGCAGGACTGCTGCAGCTCTGCCTGGCCAGAGCAGAAACCCTTCACAGGAGCCTCACTGATCACTGCAGACCTTTTATAGCCCCACCGCTTCCCACCTCTTCAGCGCCAATTAAAGGGGCCAAAACCCACTGGAGCCTGAAAGCAAACCCGGCTGCCCATGGCTGGCAGGCGGCAACCCCGGGGACCGCACGAGGCGAGGCTGCCAGCCCTCGGCGCGGACGAGCTGAGAGCTTTGAACGGGGCTGGGAGGACACAGCGGGCTGAGGCACCCGTGTGTGCTGCCTTTGCTTTGCCCTTTCTCGCTAACGAGCCCCACTGCTGTGGGCAGCGCCTGGCCGGTGCAGCCCTGAGCACAGCCTGCAGCGGCCCATGGGGCAAAGCTGTCTGTACGTGGTCTGCAGGGAAGTGGTGTCGTCTCTTTTTCTGCACTGGGAAAAATTACTGTCCTGCACAGAGGCATTGCCAAAAAAAAAGAAAAAAGGCAGTTTCCTTCTGCCTGCATTGGCGCGCTGCCTCTTGCATGGACCATGTCAGGATTAGTTCCATCATCTGTTCTCAGATGGGTATCAGGTGTTGTCTACCTGAGCACCTTACAAAAAAAAGCAATGACTGAGAAAAATGACATAAATTGAAAGGTATTACTACGTCCTGATTTGCCCGGTTCTTTGCTGTGCCTGTAGCTTAAACACTAAAAGCTAACAAATAGCAAACACCTTTTTTATTTTTACAACAGAAATTCACAGAGTTTAACAAACACAGGCCTGTTTCAAGGTGAGCGCATCCCTGGGAAAGGTGCTGTCTTTCCAGCATTGCCATACAGACCATGTGCCGAGCACCCATAAACCCGAGAGCTCATCACTCGCCGCGGGGCTGCTGCCCTGGGCTCGGGGTGGGTGTGCCGCCACCACGCTCTGCACCGAGAAATTAAATGCTTTTAAACTTTTGAGTAATACCACAGCTACTTGTGCCAGGCACTCAGAGCAAACTCGTCTGCCACCTTCTGTTCCTGAAAGGTTATAACTCCCACGGAAGAGTATTTTCCCGTTTTTCTTTGGGCAGGTCTGGTAGGTAGGGGTCAGTGAGAGGAGTTTTTGCAGTTAGGGGCTGATTTCTGGCTCCCGCACGCCCTGCGCCGGAGCCTGGGGCGCAGCCACAGCACATAAACGTGGTAAACAGAAAAAGCACTTGCATTTCCGTGCTAATTTACAAACAGAAGGAGACAGATAAATGATGTGTACCAGGGCCGTGGCTTCCAGCACGTGTGCCGAGAGGCATTTCCCCCAGGTACATTTGATGGTGATAGGAATTTCCTTCCAGAGAAAGCCCAGGCTGGTTTTGCGTTACGGCAATGCAAAATGACAGCTGCATGTGGCCGTATGGCTAAAAACTCGGTTGCCTTTAGCCATATTGATGAATCACAGTATTTGCTTCGTGATGGACTTGCTCAACCAGGCAGGAATAACTTCGGGTACCCAGGAAAGCTGCGTTACCTTTGCCCATGGGATGCGAGCCGCATCCCGGCAAGCTGCTCGGCACAGCTCCGCATGCCCTCCCGGGAAGGGAGCGGGGAGAGTGGATACAGGCACAGGAAGGCAAAAACCAAAGCGGCATTTTCTCTGTCGCCAGACTTGTGACAGAAGGGATAACTGAGAAAAATAATCAAGAACAATGACTGCTTGACAATGGCGGCAAATTGTGTTGATACTCTCAATGCTCCTCAATTAGTCTGCACAGATGCTAATTGGAATGGTTCCTTTCTGTGGTGCAGTCAGCACAAATCTCAAAACCCGAGACAGTTTTTCTTTTTCTGCAAGCCATCTGTCATGTTAATATATCTTATTGCTGAGAGTTGATGCTGGGTTTTTTCCTTTAGCACCATTACAAAGAGAGAGCTCTATGTTTCTCCCAAACCCAGCCCTGGGCTCTTCCATGGACGATGGTTTCGGTACAGAAAAGAGCAGCTTTCCCCATAGCCTGAGATTTGTGTGCTGCGAAGCGCTGCGTGGGGGTTATTAATATTAAAGGAACCAGGTGCCCTCCTGGAGCAGGGGCCTGCATGCCTTGAAATTGCTCTGAAGAAGAGTTGCAAATAAGACCCTCAGCTGATGCTTCTCTTTTCTGGGGATTGATTTATTCTGATACCTATGACTGCATCTCAAGGTGCATTTAATGATTCATTCCCTTTAATAATGCAAGCAGATATTGAGGAGGTCTTCAGCTTCCCAAGATAGGCTCTTTTAATAATAAAAAACATTTTCATTTGTTTTCTTTTCAAAATAATAACCGGAAGACTCTGGGGGATTCTTGGTCTTGGCACATCCTTAGTTTATAAGGAATTTTTTGAGCTCTCTCCTCCTGCTACGCTCTGGTCCTCAGCGAGCCGCTGTGGGATGCGGGAGGATGCACTCACCCAGCCCTTGGACATGATGGACGTTTTCTGTCTGATCTCCCCTCCTCCAGCCTTTGTCACATAACTTGGTCAGGTTGTTTCCCTTGATCCCCCTGTCCCAGGCTGTCCACATTCGAGCAGGAGCAGCCCACTTTTAGCTGCCCAGTGTTGCAGCCCGGCTGATGCAAGGCAGCTTTTATTAGGGCAGTATTTACGAAGGGGTCAATTCTGTCCACACTGAGGCATTCAATTCTTATCAGCAAAAATCCATGTGTTATGTGTAGCTGTATCCCCGAGGTAGTGGCAGAGGCCATGCAAATCAAAGCTCAGCTGCCAGAAATTGCACCAAAGAGGTGTTTATTGACACATCTCTTTTGCCAGAATAAAAACTGCTCCATTATTATATGACAAAGCTCCTGTCCTGGAGCTATGGACCCGGAGAAGGGCAGGATATTCCCCGTGGCAGGGTCTTTCTCCTTTGGGGCATTTGCTCCCATTCTGCTCTCCCATATCCAACAATGTAAACACCGAGTATCCTCAATGTCCAAGCAAAGGCAGGAGTGTGGTACCTTTTTCTTGAATGTCATAAAAGCAGCGTTTCTGCAGAGCAGAAAGTCCGGGTACACTGAAGTCTTCAGTAATTGCTTGTGACGGCATCTGGCAACTGGAGCCTGACACCTGCAGTCAGCATGTCATCCAGGGTTTCCTGCCAGACCCAGTACTCACAGCCACCGACGAGTGGAAAATACAAAACAAAATCAATTATTCAGCTCCAAGATGCCCTCCACCGTGTGTGGGGCAGAAGGGCTGGGAAGACACGCTGGAGGTGGTGAGACTACCCATGCAGTGGGTTCTCAGGCTTGCAGGATATTTGCTGCTACGTCTTTTCCTCTCTTTTCCAGAAAGTTCCTGATTCCTCTTTTCTGCCACCCCCAGCACAGGACTGGGTGCTCTCCCCATTCCCTCCTGCTCCTCCACGCTGGTTTAAGTGGCTCCTTTGCTTCTGCCCTTTCTGCTTCCTTTTTGCGAACCCACACTCTTGTTTGGCTTTGTCTGCTCAAAGGTGCTACGTTTCCCCCATCATGGCACTACTTAAGCGGCATTTTAGAGGTCCTTCATTCTGCCCTAAAGCCATTTCATATTGTATTCCTATTCACAGCGTTTTCCCTGTCCGCTAAGAATTCATAAAACTTTCAGCTTTTTTTTTTTTTTAACCCTTGCTTCCTAAGCAAACGTGGTTTGTGTGGTCAGCCCGCAGTGCTGACTGTGCATGTTTGTGTATCCGTAACTTTGCATGACCGTTGACCTGTCAGGCTCTCTCCACACCTTTTGAACCTTTGAGCTGTTTCAGTTTGATGTAGGATACAAGCTGGAACAATATCAGAGTACTACAAAGTCACTGCAAATAGCTGGATGAAAGAAGATGAGGACGCTAATGCCCCTCCTGGGGGAAGGATTGCTGCGGGAATGCGTCTCCACCAGACATCAGAGAATCCACCACAAGTCACAGGTCCATCAGAAACCAGGCTCTGGTGGTTATTTCACTGCTTGTGAAAGTATTAGTTTCCCTAACAAAATTTTTCACATCCCTCCAGTAGCCCCAGGTTTTCTGCTGATTCAGCAATGCGGCTGGTTTAGATCAGAGCGAGAGCATCTGCGAGAGATTGCACCGTGGCTGTGACAGCGCAGGACCAAAGAGGATGCACTGCAAGGATGGTGATGGTATTTCTTCCTCTTTGGTCGCTGCTTGGTCCCAGAGCAGCACTTTTTGTCACCAGTCGAGTGACTTTACACTTCTTTGCCTGCATTAACTGCTCCAGCTGCACACTCGTGTGCCACGACGAGAAGCAGGTTTCCCTGATGTTAAACGGGTTAATTCCTTTCTGCTCTTAAACAGTATTATATATACATATTTTTTAGCTGAGCCTACCCCAGTCTCCAGGGTTTTTTACAAAATATTTTTGCTCTGGCAAAATCCGGGTAGTCTATGGGAGTTACATCTGAGTGAGGACTTTGAACTCTGCTTTTGCTGTTTGAACAAACTGCTTCCTGCAGGAGGAGCAGGATTGCTGGAGGACAGCACCGCCCTTGCCTCTCCAGAAGGAGTTTCAGCTGCTTTCTCAATAGCCTGCGTTCCCAGAAATGAACAATGGGGCTCAGTGTCACCGAGGAGCCTTTACGGGATCGCTGGAGGTGGAAAAAAGCGGTTTCTGGGATATGCTCCCAGCCTTCCCGGGCTGCTGTTTCGCCGTAGGAGCAGGAGAGGGTGCTGCGAAACAAGCGGCGGGGGCTGCGGCGCTGCTGCACGGAGCGGGGCCCCCCCGCGCCACGGCCCCAGCCCCCTGAAGAGCCATTTTCTCCTAAAGAGGGAGGGGGGAAGGTTAAAAAGTCTCTGTAACACAGCGTTTCAACATACCAATGATGAGCAGTTCAGGGTGGCAACTGCTCCACACGCTCATTCTGCAATGTTTTTAAGTAAAAAAAAAGAAGATGAAAGGGTTTGTAAAACCACATTTTAAATCCTCTGGTTTTCAGCTTTTCTGCCTCTGGCATTAATGATGAACTTTACAACCTGTTGTGTCTTTCACGAAGGAAGAACGGGTGGGATTCTCCTGTGGCTGTTATTTAACTATCAATCCCTGCCTGGGCCAAATACAAGTGCTGGAGCTGGCAAAATTGTTATTCACACCCGTGCCAGGCAGAAGGGCCCCATCAGGCTGCTGCCTGGTGATGTGCCTTTCCCCTCGTCCCAGCGGTGACAGCACCTCTCAGTTGGGCACTTGGCACCCAGGTACCCTGGTGCAGTTTGCAAGGGAAAAGAAAAATGTGGCGAATTTTCAGCACTGAAAAGCAGCATAACCGGGGCAGGGAGCACAGGGATCACGCTGAGACCCTGTTTTGTCCATGGAACCCAGCCACTGGTGAGCCCACGGGCAGCGAGACACATTGGGCAGGGACAGACAGGAGACTCTGTGCCCTGAAATTGGAGGAGAAGCGGGTTTTATCCCAGCTTTTGCTGTAGCTCCCTGCACAGAACCTGTCTGGAGCAAGAAATCCTACGGAGTGTTAGGGGAGGGAGGCCCCAGTGGTAGTTTAGTGATGCCGGGTGCTGTCACACAGCCCTGCCTGATACCCGCACTGCAAATGGTTCAGAGTGTTGCCCACCACCATTGGGAGCTGCTGAGCTGCTTTCGGAAGGCTGCTCTCCTGCACCGCGGATGTGAGCACATACAGAGCTGTCAGCGCAGGACTTGTCTCCTCAGGGTAGTTATTAGGGAACTGTCCTGGCTACTCGTAAATATTTCAATCCATGGGGCTTCCCTCAGCCTTGCTAGTGAAGGTCCCTCCCGATGAGCGCTCGCAGCCAGTACAGATCTGACGCTGTCTGTCAGGAGTGCAACCTGCCGGCAAGGCGGCGAGATGGACTGCGGGCTGGGGGAGCTCTCTGCATCCATTTCGATCATGAATATTTGATGCGATGAGTGCTGCAGCTGGGATGCCGCAGAAGCTGCCAGTCCTTCCGCGCCTGCTGCCGCTACATGCCCAGGACATGGTGAGCAGCCTGAGAGTCTTAACGCCAGCACTGCTGCAGGGCCGAAGCTGAGACCAGGAGCTTCTCTTTAACAGTTGCAAGTTTTGATTGAATTTTGTCCCATTCCAGCCTCTTCCAGCCCGGCAGTGTCTTTGTCTGCTAGACTGAAGGGTCCTTTTGTGTCTGACGTCTTCTGTGCTATGACCTGTGGTCTCCCTAGCTTCTCTCTGATGTTTTAAATAGCTGGTGCTTTGTCTCAATTTAATTGTAAATCGTGAAAAATGTTAACCCCATCACTGAGGGAGTATGAAATAGGGACTGGACTTCCTAAAGGTTTCTCAATCCCCTCTACTTCGCTGGAATTACCCTCGCACCCATCCCATGGGTTACCCCACTGATGGAAAGTCATCGCACCTAGGGTGGAACGTGCAGATGACTTCAAGCACTACCAGTGGGCAGAGAGATGTGCCTGCTCCTTCAAACTCCTGGGGATCAATTTGGAGATGCCGAATGAAATTGCTTTAAATGAAATAGGCTGGAAGATAGGTGATGGAGAAAACCTCCTCAGGGAGAAGCCTGCAATAAAGCAGGTTAGAGACCAGCCAGAAGGTCATAAAGGACAGTTATAGGGTTGGCCAATGGAAATACGTGTTGTATTCATGGCCTCGCCTTCGAACGTCCCAGTCTGAAGGTCTCCCAGCCTGACTAGGACAGTGAAAGACAAAGGTACACATCACTTATGTGCCAACCTTTTAATTGATTTGCCTAAACAGGCCCTGACCATTCCAAGTTTTAATTGTTACTCTGAGCTAAATGAAACCTAATTTATTTTCAAGCATCTTTCCTGACATCTTAAAAAACCCAACCAAACAAACGCAAAGACCCTCAAGCAAATAGGTCAGGTTGACAGATCTATTTTCACAGCACTTTAAATTGCATTTTAACCTTCCTAACCTCTTATTTCTTGTGCAGCTCCAGCATGGACAGGAAAGACAGCCGTCCCTCGCTGGCTGGAAAAGGATGTTGTGCATGGAAAGGACAACTCTACCCCCAACACAACAACGAGAAATAACCAACCAGACAAAAACCCCAGCTGAATGGCATCACCTGGAACAAGGACAGACCTGGTCAAAGAGAGGGAATAAAGAGTTTCTTCCCCCCCATTAATGACCCACTGATGCCTGCAGAGGAGGTGCTGGCCAGAGCCCAGCCTCGGTGCAGCTCGGGCAGCTGGGTTTGGCACTGTGAAACCCTCCTCGCACACCCCTCTTTGGGAGCTTCAGGGCATCACCTTCCCACCTTCCTTCTCAAACAAAGGCCAGCTGGACCTAACCCCATTTTTTTTTTTCCTCTCGTTACAAATGAAATGCAAATATACCAGAGCTGATGGGTGGGGGGGTGAGGGGGAAGAAAAGAAGAAGCCCCCAGGAGTGCGGAGGCGGCAGTGTTATATCTCAGGCTGTCATCAGTTTAACATTATTAAACAACTTCTTAAAATAACAGCCATAATTATTCCTATATGGAGCTCAATCTGGAGAGCTTTAAGTGCTTTCACTCCTCTCCTGCTTCGCCCGGCTTTCTGGCTCCCAAACCGGTGGTTTTGGGCCCTGGGTCCACGCAGAGGAGCGAGGGACCTGCCAGTCTGGCAGCAAGGCTTTGCCCCGAGGAAGCCCGGGCATCAGCCCTAACCCAGTTTCGCCAGGCTCAGCTCTGTTGACATGAACGTAGTTTTTGTTGCATTTTTAATTGTAAAAATGTATTTACATGAATAAAATACAGCTCAGTTGGGGATATGACCTACTTTTTATGGGAAGATAAAACAACCGTAGGTTTGTACTTTTATTTCATTTATTTCAGCTGTTCTAAGTCAGACAGAGCTGCTGAAGCAGATCAATAGGAAATCCACAACCACCAGGATGATTTTTTTTCTGTAAATAATCACATTCTGATTGAAATGATGGGGAGCTGCTACATTTCCATGATGAAGCCTTTAACCTTCAGATCAGTAGAGCCATTTTGACAATACATCATTTATATGGAAATAAATAATTTGACGGGGATTTTACATGTACGTGTTCTGCACTGCTAGAGAGACCTCCTCTGTTTATCTAAATTATGAATAATACTACTAAATAATATATAATCCTATTGTCCTGGACAAACATGGGTCATTCCAAAGTTCGTTAAGCACAGCAAGAACTGGGGATGCTGTCTCAAGAAACAGACCCTGTAATTCCTGCTAAAATAAAACACAACTTGCTTTTTAAGGGTAAATAAGAGCTTTCACTCAGATATTTGAACTCGTCTAGTATTGAAGCAAGGCAGCTTTAAAAGCCGTATTATTTCAATGTAAGATGTCAGATGGGCACTATGCAGCCTCGTCATGTGCCAGGGGATGCCTCATTTATCCCCTCACTTACAGCAGCCTTTGATGAGCCGAGCTGGAGACAGATTAAACCAGCATTAAGGCCCACACAGCACTCAGTTATGCTAAATCTAAATACCATAGCTTTACTCATTAAATATAAAGAAATGAGCAGCTTCTGACCTGCACTGACATGACAGCACGCTGAGACTTAAGACACTGCTGCTCCTTGCTCGTGTGCGTGATGCTGATAGTGTCCCCTGGCTTCAGAAACCTCCCATTTCCCCGTGGAGGTGAAATCACCAAGCTCACCTCCAGAGAAGCTGAGTGACATTTCGGTACTTATTCAAATTAGCTGTTATTAATTAAATAACACCTTTCAGCTTTCTCGGCAAATTTTCCCCCTGAAGTTGCAGCGAGAAGCTGGTGTGTGTCAAGATGCCAGGCAGAAGCGAGAACCTCAGGGTTAGATTTCCGTGAAAACGCACCTCATTAAAGATGTTATCACTATGGGAAAATAAGAAATTTATGGTCGTGTCTCTTTACTATCTCCTCTTTTGTGCCTTCCAGCTCCTCTATCACAGAAGCCCACTAGCAGGTGCTTTTAAACATGCCCACAAAGACAGCTCTTGTTCAGCAGAGCTTCGCTTGGGCTTAATTTTGGCTCCGATGTGGATCCTGCTGGAGTCCAAGGGATTTCAACACGTGCCTACGCACGCTGTTGATTAGCAACAGAGAGCTGAAACTCAGGTCCGGGGATTTCTCTACATGCAGATTTACAGGTGCTTGATGGTAGCTGGGACTAATTCAGGTAGTATGGACTTTGTTCCAAAATGAGTGATTTAAACAGAACCCAAACACGCTGGCTCACGCAGCCCTTTGAGCAGCCTGAGCTGCATCAGCCTCCGTTTAAGCAGCTGCAAACCTGAATGCGCCCAAATCATCAAACACCTTCTCTGCACCCCACTCGCACGGGGTTTTTCCTCTTAGAGAACTGAATTCACGCTGCCCTAACATTAAAGATTAAAAGCAGCTGCATCTCATCACAGCCAGAAGATTTATCAGGAGCCGATGACAAAAGTGACGGCTTATTGGGGAATAACCTCGCATGCTGGTGCTGCATATTTTCAAGGCATATTAATCACAATTTGTGTGTGAATACTTCTCCTTTCACTGGAAATGGAGAGAGGGGTGAGGCTTGGGGATTTCTGAGATGGTTTGATTAAAATGCTGGACAGAACCTGCAAAACGCTGCAGCACAAACTGCTCAGGGCTTGAAAACATCCAGTTAGAGCCAATGTGTTCCTCAAATACAGCCCTTTGGATAGGAGTCTGGCAACACGGTTGAGTGGGGATAATCTTTTGGTTGAAATACTGCTTGCCTGTCTTGCAAATTGTAATAATAATAATAATAATAATAAAAAGAGTCTTTCCCCTACTGAAGACCGAATTGGCCAGAGACTCCAAGATGAAGTGGTGTGAAAACAGGAAGGATGTTGGCACAGTGATGCTACGTACCAACCGCTGCTGCAGTGATGGGCACCAGGCTACAGGACAGCAACGCTGACAGCGTCATCTCCTCTTCATCCATCCCCATTTTCACCGGAATCATTTGTGACACAAGCCAGCGTGACTGACTGGCTAAAGGCCCTTCCTTGTGTCACCCGTAGGGACATGGGGGCACAGCTTACCAGCGTGCTCAGCACTGCAGTGCCCGTCACTGAAATCAATGTGACCTGGGCACATATTTTGCTAATCACACATTTGGCAGCCGCGGGGAGGGCCAGACGATGGGCAGTCCCACGCCATCCAGAGCCACCTCTCCTTTCCTCTCAAGGGTTACATCCGGGGGGCTGGTTTGCAATTAAAGATACACAGGGTGATCGCTGCAGCCATCGCCTGCCCATTATAATCACTGCCTGCTGAGGTCATCATAATCCAAAGCCTAATGTATATAAAACCGTACATGAAGATAAAGCAAAGAGGCAGCTCTTCCCTTTCTATAATCTACTGTATCCATGGGAACAGGTTACCATTTGATATCTACACAATAGCGATAGACAGAAACCCCGCGGTACATGGAGAAAAGGTCAGCTGAGCACCCCAGCCATGGCAGGGCTTGTGGGGTGGCACCCACTGAGCAGCTGGGGTGCTGGGGACACCCTGCTCCCTGCCCCAGGAGTCACAGCTTTAATGAGTACAGGACAGCTGCGGTGCAGGCAATTTGCAGAAATAAAAGTTGAAGAGCTGATGTGGTTCTTGGGGAGGAAGAGATGGCAGAGCAACCCAACCTGTGCAGCAAGGGGTGCTGCAGCAAGGTGAAGAAGACCCCACCAAGAGGCCCTAAAACTGGATGAGAAAAGAAGGGAAAAATGCTGTTTTTTCTAGTTAGGTTTGAATATCAATCTTTTGTGGTGGGAAAAAAATTGGAAGTAAATAAGTAATCTCATAAGGAAGGAAGAAGAAGAAAATAAATATCTCTCAGCTACTCATTAGTGGAGGAGTATTTACTTATATGAATACTGTGCCTGTTCACACAGCATCCCCACCGTGGACACACCAGTTCTGCACAGCTAACAAGCTATCAGCAGGGAGGAATAAGACTATTTAATTTCTTAGCACACCTTGAACAGCCCGTGGGGCTAACTCACATTTGGGAAGATGAATACACAACCCTGACAAATAGTATTAATAATGCAACACGAGGGCTTGTGAGCAGAGCACTGTGTACTGGAAACCCCCAAACTGCCTTCATCGTGCCTGAGTCAGCTCTTTACCCTGCCACAGTGATATGTGGCTGAAACCCACCCTAATAAAATACCTTTGGGTTTTGTCTGCTCAAAGCTGATGAAAGGGCACAGGTCTTCAATCCTGTGTCTAGAGGAGGCAACAGCAAGGTTCATCTGGGGCTTCCTCAGCTGTAGGGATTTGCTCTCCCCCCCACGCACTTGAGCGGCAGCTCCATGCCATCCTCCTGGGCAAGAGCAGGACCAGGTTGCCCCAAAACACCTGCCCAAACCTCACCTCACGACAGCAGCAGCTTCACCAGCAGCCGAAACAGCTCAGCAGTGCTCTTGGTCTGCATCCCTGCTGGGAGGGGGTTACTGCCCAGCGGGGGCTCTGGCCTCACCTTAACCTTCCCGGTGGCTCCTCATGTCCACTAGCAACAAAGGTGCAAGGGGAGCAGCACTGGAGGGCATTTCAGCTATACTTATATGTAGATTTATAAATATAGAGATTTTTTTTCCACTGTGCAAGAAGGAGCTCTGCAGCCATGAGCTGCTCCAGCAAAAACTGAGGGAGAACATGACCCAGCACAGCCTCGTTATTCCTGGCTACTTAATTACTGCTCACGATTGGTCTCTAATGAACCTCTTGCATCCATACCTCATGATTCAATAAGGGTTTTCAGGACACTCCTAACTAATGGGCAAATGGAGCCCGTTCCCACTGAGGCCCCATCACACCTGGGGCCATGGGAATGATGTGATGGAAGGGTGCAACGAGGAGAGCATGTCCTGGGGGTAGGAGGGGAGATGCTGGCAGAGAGGAGCTTTCGTGTCCCGGGAGATACAGGCCAGAAAATGCCTCCCTGGGCTTACAGAAGGGGTGTTTAAATTTAAAAAACCCCAAACACACAAGGGGAGGGTGGCTCCCAGGAGTTCCCCGAGAAGGTCTCAGGGCACCTGGCTTCCCGACCAGCCTCTCCCGAGCTGTGCGGGCTGGGGGCTCGCTCGCCTCCCACGTGCAGTTTCTTCAGTTACCATCCCTCCCTCCCGGTGCCGTGAACTCCATATGGCACCCAGGCTGTGGGATGGATGTGTGTGCCACGTGGGAGGCCGATGGCAGGGAAAGAAAAAAACTTCAGCCCGCTGCAGTCCTGAGCAGCACCAGGGAGCAGCGAACTGTGCGTGGATCAGGCAGCGCCGGCTTTTTATTTAACCCTTAATCCCAGTAATTTGCTCTAACACTATAGTTCAAGCAGACACAGCTGCATGCACAAAGAATCTGACACCAATTAGTCATTCATGCAAAACAAGAAGTTTTTTTTTTTGCTTCTAAGTGCAAACAATTTTCTGCGAAGAGTCAGATGAGCAATTACCTTCCTGTGGGCCCGTGAGTGGCTTGACTCGTCCCATCAGGTGAATTTAAGAACTTCAGTCTCATAGGGGTTAAACCTCTAATTTAATTGCTAGTTTATCCTCCAACTCCGCTTTTTATTTATTGCGATCCAAGCAACAGACACAGAAAGAACACAGCGGGTGGCCAGCACCGAAATAGGGGTGGGAGAGAGACCAAAGGAGGCGACTGAGCGGTGTTATTCAAGGAGGGAAGGATGTGGCATAACAGAGATTAAGGTGGGGTGAAATCATGCCAGATGACTAGGAGAGGTGTTTAAATGATGAGTAGGCGTCCTAAGGGGATACTACGTTTATTTACTGAGCATTTATTGCTGCGGAGAGCATCAGCCACGGGGTGATGCTCGGGGGAGAAGGACCTCGCAGGGTGGCTGGGCTCTGCAGCTTGCCGCACCACCTCACCCACGCTGTGCTCATGTCTCCGTGCCTCAGAGGCTCTGGAGAAGTTTCTCCACAGTCCATGAAGGCGTGATACTTGCATTTAGAGGCCCATAGCCATCCATGCTGAGAGCTGCTGCCACGCCGGGCACTGTTAGAGGGACAGCAACACCACCCGGCAGCACAACCACTGTTGCCCGTGCTTTACCGGACGCCACGTTTTCCTGCCCCAAACCAGCATTTACTGCACCAAGAGCAAGCACTTATTTTGACAGATTTCTTTCAGCAGTCCTGCACTTACGAAGGGCTTGTGCTCACTGGGTGAACGTGCGAACTCCTGGGCTCACAACTGCAGCCACATGATGACAATCTCTCCAATGAATTAAAATAATTACTTTTCTAATTCGCCCCTAGACTCTGCTAAACCTTCTGGGGCCTTGAGGACGGCGTGAAGCTTTTTTCATGTCTTCTGCTTATGTAGGCAGACATTTTAATTTATAAAATGAAGAATTCTGCATTTAATCAGTACAAAGGAAAATTCCACTTGGGGACAGGGACGTCTCATGATGCTGCACAGTATTAACCGCACTAAATGACTCCCCGGCGTGGGGAAGGGAGCCGTGTGGGACAGCCCTCGTGCCTCTGAGCATCAGCAGTTTTGGTGATTCCGAAGGTCTGCCTTCCAAGAAGGACTGAGAATATAAAGGATCCATCAGGGGGAAGATGCAGAGGAAACTGTCTTTGAGCCACCAGAAACCACTAACATCAAGCCCAGCAAACTAGATCGGGCTCTGGGAAATGCAAGATTGTGAACTCCAGCGCTTTCTTGGAGCCTAATTCACACCGAACAGAGAGATCCCAGTGGAAAACTGATGGTTTATCTGGCTGGGGTGAACAGATGAGGATCAGCAAGCTTTGTCACTGGATGGTGGGGCTGGGTTGTGCTTTAATGCTTGAACCTTCCCAGCAGTGAACCCGTCACATAGCACTTACAAACTGGGTTTTAAAATGAGAAAACAGACGCTTGAGGGTAATACAAAAACTAAAGGTAAATACAGTTATGTCTACAAAAAGATGCCCTGGTTTTAAAACTTAGCAAATTAGGAGTCAGCAACAATAGATATACACTAGATATGCGTTACTTGCTTATCTGAAGGAGCTGGGGAGGAAATAATCCTGTTCAAGGGATTACTGGCTGGATATGTGCTTGCAGTGAGGCCCCACAGGATGGGCGTCAGAGTCGGTGCAAATAGTGGTGCTGCGCCAGGACTTGGACCCTACTTTGGAGTAGTTTATAAATAATAAATGATAACAAAGGGGTGCAACATTCATTACACGGTATGCTACAAATGAGGTTAAAAGTGCCTATATTCTATTTGTTTTAATTACAGTAAGACAAAACAAGCTCAAATATACCAAGAATCCCTGGAGGGTTTTGTTTTGCAGAAAGGAAATTTTCAGAAAGGTTTAAAGTAACAAGAACAGAAATAAAGTTTGGACAAAGTTCTTTCTCCTGTGAGGGGACAAGCTCGCGGCTTGCACAGGAGCGCATGAGGGAGCATGGCCTTTTCCTTCCCTGCCCTTTGTTTTCAATCAGAGTGATGCTTTCACCCTGGCAGCTGTTAAGTCTTCTAAGACCAAAATGCCAAAGCATCATACGAAATTTTAAAACTTAAAACCTCAAAATAAGGTTCATACACACACAAAAAAGCAGCTAAAATACCACATTCTGCAAAAATGAAATATAAGCCAACTACTTTGCTATGGTGGACTAGTGCCATTAATTTCAGCTACATCACTTTACACCAGTTTGGGATTTCGCCTTTCACCAAAATGACTTGCACTTCTGGCCCTAATTTCCCCTAAATCCTGTGCCTAATATTTCCTGCGGGAAAGTTTTAGGTAGTTCTCCACTCAGTGTTGCACTGAGATTCTCCCAGTCACTCTTCAGACTTCCAGTCTATGGGATGGCGGAGGAAATGTGGGTGCCTGAGCCACCCAGTAGCCCAGACACCCCAGGGCTGTAGTGCCTCCAGTCTCACACGGGATATTTAAGCAACAGTTTGCAAGTGGCCATTGAGAAACAGCAACCTGCTTGTGTCTAAGCCTGCTGAGGTATAGTTGAGAAAGATGGCTATTTCCCATTACAGCCTGGTTAAAAGTGATATCCAGCAAAAAAAGATATCAATCAGTAAATATGGAATCAAGATAAAATTTATATTTTTCTAATGATGGCTATTTCTTGGAAATTTACACAAATCTTTTACGCCTGCTGGCGCTTAGGCCAATGAATCTATAATTAAGTGATACAGCAAAATGCACAAACTTTTGCGGTCTACCTAAACCAAAAAATACACTTTTTTTTCCTTAGTTCTACTCTATTTTCTTTTTTCTGCTCTCAAGTCCAGCCCTGGATTTATCCCCCAGGCAGAACTGCTGTTTGCACAGCGGGATGACTTGAAAGAAGAGGACTTTGGAGAGATTTTTAGTTATGCAGGGAAGAATAAAAAAAAAAAACAAAGGAAGGAAAATATCCCAATTCTCTAGGTTACATTATTGGTTATATAACCAATCTCTCTGGTTATATTTACGCTCCTATAAATAGACAATTGTCCTGAAAGAGTGGCCTAAAAAAAAATGACAAATGGAGTCAGGACGCGGCAACTGTCGACGCTTGGGTGGGAGTGGGTGCAGGGGTGGCGGGGCTCAGCACGGGGACGAGGACATCTGGTCGTAGTCGGGGCACTTGAGCAGAGCCGGATAGTTACTGTTCATCTGCAGGGACGCCTCGCTGGAGATATCCGAAGGGCTGCGGCCCCGTGCCCACGCGTCTGGGTGCAAGAACTGCCCCGAGTAGTCGGAGCAGTTGCTCAGACGGGGACGGTAGAAGCCGGGGTGAGGTCGGTAGATGTCCTCGGCCGTGTATCGCTTCATGAACAGGTAAACGGACATCACCCCGGCGCTCTGCAGGGGAGAGAGACATGGCCTGATGCTCACCCTGCTGACGGCTGCCTTCTCCACCACCACCAAAGCAGAACAAAAATAGAAATTGCTTTTTTTGCTCTGCTGACGATGCACAAGGGCTCCTGAGGAGCCACTTCACTGCCCTGTGCCCTGGGTTCCTGCAGTAAATAACGTGGCACAACCACGTCTCCTCCTCTGCATCTGTGCTCAGCATCAAGTCACAATCAAATGCTCCATCGGTGCTCCCGGCTTGGGGTCTGTCCCCACTATATATGTCTCCCACCATACTATGTATCTGCTCTCATAGCCTACCCTTAAACTCCATCTGAGTCCTCTTTCTGCTCACAGCCTCAATGCCCCCCCCCCGAGTGGGATACACTAGTTACAGGGATGTGACAGCTCCTGGGTACCTCTGTGAGAAGGAACGAGATGGCAGAGAAGGCAAATGACCATCCGTATTTGTAATTGAAGAACGTTTCCGAGTCCTTGGTCCTGTTCAGCATCTCGTCGTTAATGCTGGATATGTAGAGGACCAGCCCCACCACCAGGGACAGACCTGGGGAGAAACCAAGGAGAAAGACAGTGGGAAACGCTTCAGAGATGAAGCCACTGAAGAAGCACCTTCCTTCAAGACCTGACTTGCAGGTGAAAGTGTAAAACTGTGGAAGCGTGCTTGAAATAACTGGGGAAAGAGGCTGCTTTCCTGCTGAGCTAACCCGGGGCACTCCTCTCACTTCACTCAAACAGTTACCTGCTCAAGCAAGTCCGTGTGCACCGGGTAGAGGCTGGCTTCAAAGCTTGGCTGTCACAGCTATTTGTTTAACACTAGCAAAACACCATGAATAAAACATTCACTTGTCTCATGTAGAAACATCCCGGCTGAGCAGTTTGAAGTTTCAGATCTCTCCTGCGACTGATGTGCCATGAGAGGTGTCCTGTCCCCCAGCACCTGCTCCTGCACGGGTGGTGGGTGCTTTCCCCACATCTCCTCGCCACTGCCACAAACGAGTTTTGCACCGGGTTATTTTCCATCCTGCAAAGCCCGAGCAGGCTGCGGGGCCAAGCCGGGAGCCCCTGCGGGTGATGATTCCAATAAGGAGCCACCACAGCGGGTTAGGAGAGCACCAGCAGCTACAAAAGCAGATGTGCTCTATGCTCAAGGATTTTCAGGAGAAAACCTGGCTAGCAAAACTCACCCGACAGGATGAAGAATATCCCTGAGACGAAGGCGAGGATGGTCCTGTGAGGCCGAATGTGGCCGATGTTGCTCAAGATGAAGCCGATGAACATGAAGAAGAGGCTGACCAGAGGGAAGGGGGTGGCAGAGCGGATCATCTCTGGTGGGAGAGGAGCAGAGGAAAGCGAGAACAGGTCAATCCTCCCCACGCGGTGTGAGAAACGGGCTCGGCTGGGTGGGACGGCTGTGGCCCTGCTGCTCTCTGACCACGTTGTGTCCTTCCTCACGCCCGGTTAATGTGGCTGCCCCTGCGCTGCTCCCCAGCCCCTGGCAGGAGTTCCCCTCTCTGCTAATGAGCTGAGTGAAGAAGTGACTGTCTGGCTGTGGAAACGTCTGCTAACGTTTGCATTTCTGAGGGTTCCTATGTGAAGTGTTAGATAGGAAAAAAACACTGCAACCTGCATTTTTCTCTAGCTTCGCTGCAAAACTGTTTGCTGAACACTTCTATTTATTAAATCAGAAATGACTGCAGAATTCATCGTGAGAGCTGTGACACTCCATCCTTAATTCATCCCACTATGTAATGTGTAAAATTGACTGCTACAGAATAAATACAGCTGCAAATTACAGAGAGGAGACTATAAAGCCAAACACTTCCATAAACATCAGTGCTGAATAGTCAGTGACAAGAAATTGTACAGCTTAGAGACTCTGTGAGCATCCTGCTGTTAGAAAGGGATGTCCCCAAAAGCTTAGGAGCATATTGGGTAATTTCACATGGTAAAAAATGAAGTTGCGTCCTTTCATGGTAGCACTATCAAGGAACTAGGAGCTTCTTCGTCAAGGACACAAAGAGGATTTCTTGGGGAGATCCCTAGTGACCCTTTGGTGCTTTGCAGGACACAAAGAGTAAGACCCCACCGAACCACTTACTCAGGACGTTGACTGTGGATTCAGACGTCAGCTGGATGTTCATGGGCATGACGTATTCGATAGTGAAGCACCGGCCACGCTCTTCACCTGCAGCAGACACAGACCAAGTCATCTGCAGTGTGTTTGTCTGTTTTTGGTGGGGGAGAGAGTGGCTTTAAAATTAATTTCAGTGCACGCATAAAAACAATCTTGCTTTTTAGTGCTGCTTCTATCTCGGGTGTCAGCGTTTGGGGCTGAAGAAAGCCATCTCTTAACTACCATCTCTCTTGCGCAAAAGGATTCCCTTTTATACAAAAATGTGAACCCTGAAGCCAGAGGGTTTAAGGTCACCCCAGGGGCAATATCAGAGCTCCTCGCTCCCCCAACTTTTTCAAAGCAGCAGTTGAAACTTTGTGACATTTCAGATCATTCACTGAGATTCCGATTCCCTTGGGTTTTATTCAGCTCTGTCCCTGCAGCCAAGTCGCTTCATCAAACTTGGCGTGGACGGAGGGAACGGTCCAGCTGACCTGAATCTAAATGTTGCAGGGACAAAACGGAAAGTTTTGAGCTGCTGCCCAAGGCACCGTGGCCGCGGCACTGGGACGGAGCGCGACGGGGGGCAGCGGGGTCTGGCATGGCAGCAGTGAACTCACCCAAAGCCTGCGTGCAAAGGCACATTTATCCATCTGACTATTAAAGCTTGGCATGGGGTGACGGCATTACTCAGGTTGTGCCTAAGTTTGGAAGCAAAGATGGGCACAGCCTCTAAAAATCCTATTTTCCCCAGCCCTTTCCCATGGTATGATGCTGACACGCAGCAAACATCACCTTACGGGGACATTTTTGAGAGGGAGGCCATACCTGCCAGAAAGCAGACCCTCCAGAGCCCCGAGTGCAGCGACACTTTGATTTCCACCGTCTGGTTTTGGGGCTGGACGATGCCCTCCTCCAGGTAGAGCCAGTAGTCGGTGCTGACGGAGATGCCCAGGAGGCCGAGGCCGCAGACGGCGAACACGCTGCTGAGCAGGGTCAGCGCCTTCCTGCCACAGGCGCTCATTCCCAAAAGCATGGGGGGCCGAGGCGGCGGCGGGGACGGCTGCCGGGAGAGGGGATGCGGCCGTCAGGACGGAGCCGTCTACCGCTTTTTGGGAGAATGGATGTCTCAAAGCTTTGGCTTCTGACCTTAATTGCTTATTTAGGTCGAGCTGAAATAAGCCATTAAAACAATCACAGCGGGCCCTGACAGACGGAGAGTTTGAACCAAATCCCACCTGACTGCTGCCCCACGCCGGCCCAGGGCTCATGGATGTGCTGAATGCCGGGTGCCGGGCCGGCGCTGGGAGCGGAGCGGGATGGGCTGGCCTGGAGCAGCTCATCGGCTCCCGTTTTACTTGCTGCAGGTGAATTCCTGCTGCTCCCGCTGAACCCAGCACTCGTCTCCCCAAGGACGTAGCCAAACCGCAGCATCTGCCGTCCTCAGAGCCTTATCTAACGCTCCCATGAAGGGCAGCAGTGCCAGCCATATCTCCTCAGCACAGGAGCCTGGAGCGGGATGGGCTGGCCTGGAGCAGCTCATCGGCTCCCGTTTTACTTGCTGCAGGTGAATTCCTGCTGCTCCCGCTGAACCCAGCACTCGTCTCCCCAAGGACGTAGCCAAACCGCAGCATCTGCCGTCCTCAGAGCCTTATCTAACGCTCCCATGAAGGGCAGCAGTGCCAGCCATATCTCCTCAGCACAGGAGCCTGTTGAGGCTCACGGACACTGCGTTAACAGATCAACGAAAATACTTTTAGCTGCCAGACCGAACCCCCCTCCCGAGCAGCTCCAGTGACCACCCCGCTCCCCCCAGTGCTGCCATTTTTCCTCTTCCAGGGTAGATTTACCCATTAGAGCATCAAGATCTCCATTTTGCAAAAACCATGCTACATTTATGCCCGCTGAATGACATCATCAAGTGCCTTGAAGCAGAGCAGCGTGATGCAATAGCCTGCCTTTTTTGCTTTTTATTGTGCTTGCTGGATCGGAGCCGCAAGCACTGGTGTCGGCTGAATGCAGAGACTGAACTGGTCCAAACTGGGCTTGTGCTTCAGGGGGAGGCAGGGAAATGGGGCCAGAGAGCTGCAGTCAGGCCCTGGGAAGACATTACAGAAGGAGGAGAAAAAAACTTCCCTCATCCTCCATGTCGCTTACGGATGGAATATTTTTTTTTCTTTTATTTTTGCTAATTTGTGGAATTTAGCAGTTCTCACGGTGCCCTGCAGACTGATAAAATGTCACCAGAAATCAGAGTTCTTAGCGCAGCACAGAAGAAGTACAATTAATATGGGGGGGGGGGAAAGCCACAGAAAAGACCTTATTAGAGGAATAAGAGCAAGAAGGAAAAGATACGCGTGAGAGAGACGGTCTTCTGGGGAGTGGGAACGAGTCAGATAGATAGCGCTATTGACTGCTTTTATAAAGGCAGTATGAATCACAGATAAGTGCTGTGTCATGTATATTTTCCAAGGCACATTTTGCTGTTGTTCAGCACTGCAGACAAGGGGAAAAAATATAAATCCAGCTAGACAAGCTACCAAGTTTAACACAGTAGCAGCGGGACACATCCTCCTTGGGCTCCCTTTAAAATTGCACGGGCCTTGTTCACGCCGCGTGAAGTTTCAAGGGACAACAAATGGGAGCGGGCTGGGGGCAGAGCACGGCGTTCCCCCGCTGCGTCCCACTGCCCGGAAAGGAGGGCCGAGTCCTCCTGAACACAAGTTTCATTTGAAACACCTATTCCCAAAATAATGATGGATAAACAGTAGAGCTGGGGCACGTATATCGTACGTCTCCCCAGCTGTCAGTTTTTGAACCTATGCAGGAATAGCTCCATCATGCCCGTACTCACAGCCGGTGTCTGCTATCGCGGCACGCAGTAGTGAACAGGCTCTTTGGAAGAGAGGTCTTGTTGCTGTCATCACTGCAGCAAAGGTGGTGGGATTCAGTGATTAAATCAGGAGATGCGGCTCCTGCCTGGGCCGGGAGATGATGGCTTGCTGTTCTGACACGTCCGGGCAGGCGAGCAGACTGGAGCAGGGCTTTATTTCTTGCACCTCTGATGTAAATATATTAATACTTACTTGCTTACAGTGACTCTCAGAGATGCTAAAAGTCCTCACAGCTTGCACTTTTACACTCGAAAACCTCCAAAGATAATGTTCTGCTGTAGTTCCCTCATGATTAATACAAACAGACGATGCTGGTAGTTATTTCTTGCCGCTGAACCGCCTGCGAGTCGAGCTCTCTCAGGCAGCTCTGTGCTCTTGCAGTGCCCATCCCCGGCACATCTATAGCACAAATGTACAGCACCAAGCTCCCCGACAGCCCGGTCCTGTGCTAATCTTGCAGCAAGTTTCATATCTGACTGATGTGAAGGAAACTTGTAGTTACTGTGGAGTCCAAATAACTGCGTTTACCGAACAGATATGACACCCAAGACCTGTCTGCACCTCTAGCTCGCTGCTCTGGGCAGCAATAAGAAAGAAAAGTAGGGAATGCTGCTGGAAGAGTTGCAAATTCTTGAACAAAAGAGAGAAAGGGAGAGAGAGACTTTTATTATTGCATCCTACCCTGAGTCCAAAGCAGACAAATACTTCTTGGTAGGAAGCAGATGTACTTGCACCCTCAAGCACTGCAACAGTTCTGAAAATTCTCTCCCATATGAAATTAAGGATTTGGCTCTTCCTACGTTCACACTGAGCTGTTTCCCAGAAGGTACCGACCTACGGGAAGGGGAGTGCTGTCGCTTACAGACAGCCCAAGCAAATGCTCCGGCTCATGCTATTGCAAGCTTTCCACCTTTGGCTTTGCTAACGAGCCTCATTTTTAGTGTTCTTATTTAATATTTCCCTCAGCTCAAGAAAAGCAGGACGTGTTCCCAGGAGGGACACCTCCCTTCTAGGAGCATGAGGAGTGACATGTGCAGAGGAGATGCCCAGATTTTTTTTCCTGAGGAATTAGGAGGCAGCAGCTAAAGAAGAACTGGTAGCTATGGGGCAGAGAAGCACGTCCTGCAAAGGTAGCCCTGCACCTTGGTAGCCTGAGGACAACCTTACTGTCAAGGGCAGAGACCAGCACAAAGCTGTATATGTTAGGACACCACTTTACCCCTTCACTGGGTGGGAATATGCCATTTCCCAGCTCTTTATAGATCCCATTTGATCCAGCAATATGACCAGGCCAAGCACAGATCCTCTGGCTCATCTGTTCTTCTCCCTAACTCAGAGCCATATTTTCTAGTTGCCGCCTCAAAATGAACAGTGTTTACTACAGGATGTCTCATCCCTCTTGGCATTTTGGTGCCAAAATGGTAAAAGGAGCTGGAATCTATTCTTGGCTCATGTATCATCAACAAACGTCCTCCCTGCACGTTTTTTTGTTAATAAGGAGATGAAAATCAAAGTAGGGAGTATGTGAAAGTCCAGATAAAGCCATTCAGAGGGAAACAGCTAAGTATTTCCTGTCATTTGTTATTCATCAACACCAGGCACTGGAAAATAGACCCATTTGGCATCATTTACATTGGTCATTGGGGCAACGCTAGCAGCAGAGAGAGGGGTCTGGCGTCAGAATCACACCTCTCAATTGCCTCATTTCTTTTCTCTCTCACACTTCAATTTCCATGTAATCACAGTTGCATTACAGAGTGATCCCTATTACTGCCTTGCTGGCACATAAAATCGAGCCCGATGCGGTGGGGGACAGGAGGAGGCAGGGATGGTGCAGTGCAGCCGCTCGGAACACACCTTCCCCCATGTCCAGCGCCTGGAGAATTAGCAGGGCTCCCAAGAGGAAGATTTTTCAAGGACACAAACAGGAGCTGGCTTGATTTTCAGCAAGGATTTAGTCCCCAGTAACCTTTACCAATTGTGTTACGCTTCCTATAGCTGAAAAGGTGATACTGTTTGGTTTCCAACAAGAGCTGTATTTTAAATTAAATGAATATAGCCCCAAAGATTTCCAAGAAAAAGGACCTTAGAACTGTTCCTGCTCCTTCAATCACACTGTGCCTTCTGGTAGTAGTCCAGGGAATAATAAAGGCAGTCTGCAATGTAATCTGCAGTCCTCATAATGAATTTCTTTTTGTCTTGGAGCCATAGCTTCTGATGGAAACTGCACATGGCCCTTGCCGGGACTGACCCCTTCGGAAAATGAAATTAATATTGGCGTTGTTCCTAATGCAGTTCACCCGGATCTGGGAGTGATTTGAAGTCCTTACCTATTGCTCCACGGTCACAGAAAGAAAATATTACCCTGGTCTAGATTTCTGAGCCCACCCCTCCGTGACCTAACGCCGAGCACAAGCCACCGCTCTGGGCTACGTGGATGGGCTGGGAAAAATAAATATATTGCTGGTCAACTGCCTGGACAGAATGGGTCGTATCAATAAATCACTGCTCTGAGTTCAGCGGAAAACAGTGCTCCCTCCTGTCCTGGGTAAAGGTAGAAAGAGCAGGGCCAAGCCAGGCCAAGGTGGCGGCTATTGATTTTTATGTGGCTAGAGCATCATTTCCAATTTCCTGACATTTGTGAGGAGGGGAAGCACAGCCAAGGTTATCGGAGCAGACGGGAGGGAAGTTTTTGTTTGTGGAGGGGTGCTGGGATCCAGGACAAGCCTGGCGACCTGCCTCTGCGGTTGTGAAAGCCTGGTCCCTGCTGCAAGCCAAGGGCAGAGTGAAATCAGAAGTTAAGCCATGGACCTGGAGCGGTGGGAGAGGCTAAGCAGAATGTAAAGGAGGAGGAACGAAGCCTGGCGGAAGGCGGGTAGGAAGCCCACTGAGTGAGCGATCGATGCACAAAGAACATCAGGGACCTGGGTAAGAGCTGGCAAACGCAGGAGAGCGTGAGCTGTGATGGAGCTGAACTGAAAGGACCAGCTCCCACTAAGCTGCAACCAGAAAATTGGGCTGGCTAAAAATAAAGGGCCTTCAAGCAGCATGATCTCTTCGTCAGGACACAATGCAGGCCACAAACGTGGGCAAAAATAAATAGGTCAAGGAGAGTGGCTCTTTCAGAACTAAACTTTTCAAAGCCAGCAGCGTTTGGGCAGGCAGGACCGTGCCGGGGGGCTGGCCAAGGCCACTACTGCATCGTCACCCTCCTTTGGGCAGCACAACATCGCCCTGGCTCCCTCATGGCAAATCCAGAAAAGCCTAATTTGGTCATTAATAACCACAATGGAACAGAAAGGTGGTTGCAGACGGGCATAGTGGTTCCCACTGAGCTTATGGAGCACCCAAGGGGAGCAAATGCTTTGGTCCTAAAACAGCATGTGCAAGACACAGCTTGCTTCCAGCTGACTCGAACTGATGCGCTATCGGTTTGCAGAGAAGGTTTTGCCGGTGTGAGGAGCACACGGTGAGATGACTTTAGCCACAGCTGGGCGTATGCAGCTCAGCAGAGGAGAAGAAGAGGAGGACATGGTGTGGGCAGTGCCCGCTGCTCCACCTGGGGCCTAGGAGAAGCAGCTCCACAAACCTGACCTGGAAAACTGGCCGATGGGGAGTGATAGTTTTGGTTTTGGAATTACCACTTGGGAAGCAACAGTCCCTCCTGAAGCTTGGAAAAGGTCTACTGCAGGCAGGAGAAAAACACAAGACTGCTCTGCTTCCGTATAATAGCTGAAGGAGAGCAGGGATGGCTGCAGAGAAAAGCAATATCTTCTGGGCTGGTACGTTGAGAGGGAAATGGCCAAAGGGGACGTGGGTTGGAACTGGTCTGTAGGGTTCCCAGGAGCCCTGTCCGGCTGCCGGCACCCGCTACCTCATGTTGTCGATGGGAAGACAGAAATATATAAGGCAGCTTTAGAGAGCTGCACTGGTGTCATAAAGAAATGTCAGCTTGATTTCTGAGAGAGAAATTACGTATTGGAAAAATTAAGTACAGAAATAAATCTTTTTGATGTGGAGGAGGTTTAGCCTGATATTAAGAAATGAAACAGTCCATCTCATGGCAGTTTGAACAAGCAGTAGTAACTGCGACTACCAGCAGCCATAAACTTCAAAAGGATCAATACTGGACTTGAAAGCTTCCCCTTGGCTGCTGACAGCGGTGCTGCACGGCCAGCCCCGCACGCAGCACTGCCATTACAGCCGGATAGAAACAGGGGCATTGAATCAATCGAGCGCACTGGGCTCACAGGCTCTCCAGAGAGGATTTTTTTTTTTTTTTAATAAAAATGAAAAGAAGGCTGGTTATGAGTTATTTAAACCTAGATTGAGCCACAGCAATCATAATCCTATTAATTTTTTGCTTGTCATCAGACACAAGGAACACCTGAAAAATAATCAGAAGAAACGACGTGACTGCCACACACAGTAATGCTCACCACTAACTGATTTTATGAGTGGGGTTACTTAAGATTTTTCTCTTAAACTTGACTTCCGTAATTTTTCTGAGTAATTCCCCCTTTTCCTGGCACTTTCCATGCTTCATTTCTTACCCAAGTTATTTTTTAAAGCTTGATCGAAAAGCCTTTCATGGCAGTGCAAGCATAAAGGAAATGCTGTTTGGAAAATACCGTATTTTTCTGCTGAACCCCCAGCCTGCTTAGCGAACCCCCCAAGGCTGACCCATGGCTGCTCTTCCCTCGCCTTCTTTACCATGCACTGCTCTTTTTGTTGTGGACTGTTCAAAACCTGCCCTGTTTGCCCGGGCCAGGTTTGCAAGGATGGTTGTTACTGATTAACTGAGCCCACCTTCAGCTCCAGCACCAAATGCAAAGAGATCAAATGATATTCTCGAGGTCAAAGGAGCTCAACTGATATTTATTTCCCCACTCCAGCCTTCTAACAAGCCACTCTCCCGAACCATCCTCCTCTGCCCTGCCCACACCACCGTGCTCGCCGGGGCGATGGCTCCGCTCCAGCTCATTCACACTAATGGCTTTGGATGATGCCAGCAACTTTCAACAAATAAAATCATCGACCAAACAGTCCCCCCGGTCCCAGTTCACACGCTACTGGACAGCCCGTGTGTGTACAGCTAGTGCTCATTCACATGGTCTTTCTGTATCCAACAAATATCCCCCCCAAAACCTCATACAGAGCACATCCCGCCCACGTGTCTCCTTTCTCCTTGGCGTTACCTCTTTTAACCCCGGCTGAAGCAGTGCTTTGGCAAGCAGAAAACCTGCGACGCTGGCTGTGAAGGTGGGAAGCTCAGGTTCTGGCAGACCAACCGTGAGGCAAGTGGCACAGCGAGGAGGGTCCTCAATGGATGCTTCAGCTGCTGGGTGGCTCTGGGAGGAGCTGGGAGCGGGGCTGCTTTGGCAGCGAGCAGGGGAGAGGTCCTGGACCGTAGGAGAGGGCACAGCCTCGGCTCTCCGCGTCCAACCGACTCACACGAAGGATGCACGAGGCCGGGACACAGGGACAAGCGGATGGCAGGCACAGCTCCGCATCCACGCGCCAGCAGCTCCTACCCTGTGGTTTTGTAGAAAAGCGTTACACAAAGTGCATTTCTCAAGAAGGAAGTAGGAGCTAAAGCTCTCAGCTTGCAATATTGCCCATGCACCCAAGTCCAGTTCTCCAGGTCTAAACTATATATATATATATATATATATATATATTCAAAGTTTACATCGCTAACAATAGCTGAGCCCTTTCCTTTGCAGAGCCCTTCCCAACGCCCTCTCACCTTCCGCATATCAAAGCTGACATACAATATTCACCTACCTGCAGTGTGTCAGAGTGCTCGCAGTCAGGGACATGAGTCAAACTGCTGGTTTCAATACCCTACAAAGAGCTACAAAGGCAGAGTAAAAGGGGGAAGTGCTGCAAAGCAAATCAGCTGGGGACTTTGCTATAAGATCTGCAGAAATCTCGTTGCTGTGTGCTGTGCGGAGTGGTGCTTGCCCATTAACCTCTGCGCGCTGTACATTACAGGCTGCACTTTATATCCTAAATACATAAACTCCAGTAACCTGACGATACAGTGACCCTCTTCTGGCTTCGGCATAGTACTTCCCTCTGCTCACCTTGGCTGGCACAGAGGGAGCCTGAGCAAACCCAGCAGCGGGGATAAGCGAAGGCAACGTAATCTCACTGCCTATGCAATGGCTGGAGGAGAGCAGCTGGCTCAGCTGCTGGCATCCACTTCACACCAGGACCAAGGCTGGCCTGGTCTAGGGGAATATGAAATCTTTAACAGTTCTTGTTCACTTCCACGTGTCATTTAAGATGGCACAAAGTCCTGAAATGGCCTTGTATATTAAAAAGAGGAGAATAAGCCTCTTCCTTGGACAATGACAGCTTTTCAAGGTCTCTGTGTCCTTCCAGCAGCAAGGCAGGTCACAGCATGATTGAAGATCTCAGGCACCTTTTCCATAAGATATTTATGTTGTTTTAAACTGAAGTGGGTATGAACAGAACCCACAAATGCAGTGTAAGCCTTTCCCTCCGCCCTGCAGGAGCTGTGAATTATGAACACCAGTGCATGAAATTTCTCTGGGCTATAAATTTTTACTGCTACAGAAGGTCTAGGAACAAGCCCCAGCTAAAGCCCAGGTTTCAGGAGATGAGGCTGCTCCCGCCAGGCTGCTCAGCAGAGAGGGGCCAACACCCCCGTTTCCTTCTTTTCCCCTTAATAATCAGTGCATGACAGCTTGAGCTAAATTAAGCAGCGCCGGGAGGTAAAAAATAGCATCAAGAGCTAATTAAAACTCTTCTGCCTTCCCCGTGTTGGTGGTGGGGAGAGGCGAGCCACGGGTACCTGCGCAGTGGAGGCAGGGCGGCCAGCAGCAGCTCTTCCCCCGCCGCCGCAACTCCCGGCGCGCCGCAGCAGCTCTCCCCCCGCCGCCGCAACTCTTCTCGCCAGCGCTGGAAGCTGGAGTGTTTTTATGAACACTTTCACTGTGATAAATGAGAGAAAGCAAGAAATCCCCCGAGTGCCGTTGGCGTCTCTGAACGCCGAAGGCTGCAGACAAGCAGCATGTTGGGCAGGCTGCATGCGCCAGCCACGGCCACCGAGACCGCCGTCCCCTCGACGTGATTAAACATGATTGCTAGCACAAAGCAGACACCTTGTTATCCAGGAGATTGCATTCCTCCTTCCCCCCTTAGAAACCAGCTTTTCTGCAAAGCCTCCGAGTACCGAAACGATGGCATAAAGAAAGTGGAGAAGGGCTGCATCATCCACACCTCAGGCAAACATCTTAATAACCCAAGTGCCATTTGTGGCTGCCATTAAACCCAGTTACCAAACACAACGGCTGCTCCATCCGGCTTTGCTTAAGCGGTTTGGGACACAGCTCCTCAGATGCCGGTGGTGGTGTCTTCGTGCACAAGCTCTCCAGGTCTCACGCTGAGCAGCAGCAGAAGTTTGGTCCCATCTTCACATACGAAAGGTCTTTGCTTTGTGTAGCTTGTTGGATTTAATAGTCAGATTATGTGATCTTAAAGTATATAATAAGCATTTACAGATCATTGGAGATACTAAACCTTCTACTGCCCTGATGTTAGCAAGATTCATTGCCATTTCCAGGATTTAACTGTAAGTGCCCCAGCAGACAGGGTAGGAAAAACCATGCAGGGCATGGAGCAGCCTGAGACCAGGCACAGGCAGCATGACCCAGTCGGAGGAGCACAGCTCGGTACCAAGCCCAGTGTGGCCTTGGGAGGACATTGGCTGCCTGCCCTGCTCGGCACGGGGAAGCACAGCCGCGTCCTGGGAAAGTCTGTGGGAACAGGCAGGGAATAGACTCGGTCTCACTCTTTCTCCATCTTTCCCCCAGGCCAGCACCCATTACCAGGTAAAACCTGGTCTGACTCTGTGTAGCTGGTCTTTACCTACACCCATCCCTTTATATCATCGTGCACTTGTCCCTGCGGCACCCACCCAGCAGTCCCTCTCCTACCACCTATATAATTACCTGATGTTTTCTTCCCCATGCGGTCTGTAAGATATTTTACAGTAAGAACGGTAAAACAGTTGACACACGACGCTGACATTGCTTTCCTCTTCAGCCATCCCCACCCTCCTTCACTCGTTGTACAAAAAAGGGCAGTTTTGTCCCAATTTCTTTCCCGCCTGTAGCTCACCTTTTCTGTGCTTCAGAAGAGACGTGCTGCTTCCCAAGCAGCAACTCCAGCACTGAAAGGATTTAACATAACTTTCCAAATCACCCAGTTTTCTAGGTTGGGTTTGCTGGGTTGCTTCCGGCCATCTTCACCTTCCAGGGTCTCCCAACAGCATCCAGGAGAGGACCATTTTCTATTGGATATAAAGCCAGTGCGGCTCTGAGTATCCCCCCAAGAGCCACCACCTCTCAGCCGCCATGGCAGCAGGAACCAGGGGAAATCTGACACGAGGGAAGCTGGCGATGACAAGAAATGAAAGCAGAGCCCCAGCTTGGGTCAGGTATTCTGGCAATGCCAAAGGCAAAGCTTTCTATTCCTGTAGAAAGCGATGACATCCATCCTCACTCAGGTAAAAGGCATGGCAGCAGAAGACGTAGGCAGAGCACCTGCCAGACCCACCACGGCTTCACCCAGACCCTGCCATAGTCTTGGGAAGGTCTCTCAGATAACGGCCTTCGAGTCACGCTTTTAGCTGTGAGACGAGCAGGATGTTCACGGTCTGTCACTCTGAGAACTGATGGAGGATGGTCCAGGATTTCCCGTCCCGCCTTGTGCCAGCACCTGCCGTGAGCCCCCACATCGCTGCCTCTCATCTGGCTCCGATACAGTCTGCGGTGTCCGACTTGAGCATCACCTCGGTTAAGTATTTCCCAAATAGTTAAAAAACGTTTCTCCTGTGATGTATTGTATCTCAGTCCCTGAAGTGCTAATCCTTACAAACAGAGAGCTCAGCTTTTGCTTGGGACATGGCACCCAGGGAGTGACTTTGTCCTGGGACTGGAGGACTGGAAAACTCTTCCTATCTGCATGTGTCTAAGCAATGGTTGGAATGTCTCACCTGAGCTTGGCATTATGGTATCAACCTCTGTTGCAGAATTTTTAATAACCAAACCAATACAGAGACTCTCCTGTCATCTACACCAACTTTCTGACTGCTGCAAAAGGGGAGGTTTCTACCCACCATGCTCACAGCTCTGCTGTCCCCGCTGTCCTGCCGGCTGGAGAAGGCGGGGGCACATATGCCCATCCGGGACCCCTCTGCAATCCCATGCTCAGGCCACCTCTACCGAACATAACCCACCACGGCCCTTCGAGTGAGCAGAGGTATTCCCAGTCAGAGCTGCCGCAGAGAAAAGGGACATCTATTGTAACCAAGAGTTTAATGTCTCCCGAGAAGACGCCAGGGCCATGGGGCTGCCCACCTGTAGGGCTTCGAGGTTGAGCGAGGCCCTGCCCTGGCAGACCTGAGCCTCTGCTCCCTGCAGACAGGGACGTCACCCAGCAGCACTGGATGGGCACCGCGTGGGAAAACGGATTATCCGCAAGTTGTCTTGGGCCAGCGGATGCCATCTGCTGTGCTGCTCAAATAATCCCTCCCCCAGTGCAGCCGTGAGCACCGCTCTAATGAGTGATGATACCTCCCTCATAATAAAGGAAAAGCTGCAAGTCCCGTCTTCCAAAGGGACCTGACACAAACCCCACTCATCTGTAACAGCCCGTTTTCCGAGCCTGACGATGCATCAGTGTGGTCCTTCAACAAATCCCATTTTCCCAGTAAATATTTTACTATAAATGGCAGAAGTTTGTGGCTATACAGCGACAAAATCGGTGTGACTTTGATTCCAAATCCTCTTTCTAGAGCACACCTAGAACCCAAACCCCCTTTAATTTCAGTGAGATTAAGACTCCCAAATAACTTTTGTCCTAAACTCCATCGTCTAGTTATTTTAAAAATGCCACCTTAAACCCAGGGCTTTAAATCTTCCCAGCTGACTTATGAAAAGCTCCCGGCGCTCGCTCCAGCTGTACACTTGCGCAGCTCACAGCTTGCTGATACGGTTGAAGCCTCTGCGGGTTTGTGCATTATTTCCCTTTCATATTTTATATTCCCTTCCCTCTCCATAAATGAAGCTGAAGCTGCAAATGCTGCGGTATGGATGCTGCCAGGTGGGGATTCATTCAGCTCAATGAATATATTCAACAGCTACAATAATACAGCAAGGGATTGGAGAAATAAACACATAGAAGTATTTCTGTCCCCTGGACGCCATGTGGAGCAGCCACACAGTGGCCAAGGGGAAGGCGTGACGGCAGCGGGACGGGCTGCTGAGAGCCAATCATCTCCTGCTTTTTGGCTTTTTACGTGGGTCACGATGTGACAGACTGAAACGGTGCCCTTAAAATCCAGCAGCAGATGAGCCTCTGACGAGAGCCCAAACCCACGGCACTTGTGAAACCGAAGGGCAGCAGGGATGGAAACATGGCAACGCTCCTCCAGCAAAGCTGCCTGCCTGGGTCACGCCACCAGCATCTGCTGCTACTGCATAAAACTCAGTGGAAATACTCCTTTTCAGCTGAAATACTCCTTTTCAGCGTTCTTGCTGAAGTAGTGTTATTTTCAGTGAATGCAACGCCCTTGCTGCCCCTCCCAAAGGTTCACCTGCACTATGCAGGCCACCTACCAGCTCTGGTGAGGCCTCCTCTTCGTTGCCCTCTCCCCTGCGGAGGTTCGGGGGGTGCGAGGGACACGGTGGGGACAGCGGTGGTGGCAGCAGTGCTGCAGGTCAGACCCGCTTTCTGGACACCACCAAGGAGCCTCCTGCTGCTTTGTGCCTGGAAGGCCCAACCCTAAAAGCTGCAAAAAGCATCACGCATCAGGGGCTGATGAAGTTTTACAAAATGTTAAGCAATTAATCAACAGCCGAACGGTGTGTCAGAAACCCGCCCTGCTTGCTGCTGTGGTGGCCGAAACACCACATTTCATGTTTTACCACCTTTCACAGGACTTGAATAAGTAGCGTCTGGAGAAGTGAAGACGGGCTCCACGTCCCCATTCGCCTCTTCAGATGGTAACACATGATCCAGCTTTTTTTTTTTTTTCCCTTTTCTCTACTTTACTTAACAACCAGGTCAGGTTCTCCTCATACAGCCTCACTTGAATTCCCACTCCCCTCTCCAAGGGGTTTACTACACTGAAAAACATTGGCAGCCCCTGACTTCCAGCACTTTTTATATTCCCTGTGAAAAATACACTTCTTTTCCTCGGCTCAATGTTCAAAAGTCACCGCTGAAGACAGGGATGCTCACAGTGCCCAAGAGACGGCCTCTGTCTCTCTGATCAGCCTGGTGGAGAAAAAGCCCTGGGACGAAGAGCCAGGGTCAGCTCCCCGTGTGCCAAGGTCCACCCTGGGCTTTCAGTCGGGGCTCCGGCAAACCCAAACTCCCATCGCTTG
>NW_008796178.1:2207762-2229358 GCF_000699145.1 Aptenodytes forsteri
GGAAGAGGTGGGAGCCAGCATTGCCCCTGCCCCTCTGTGCATCCTCCCTTCCACTCACCCCCCAGCCCCTCCGCGCCCCCCACCTGGAAACACGGCCCCCTCTGGAGTGGGACCGCGCTGGGGCCGGCAGCGCTGGGTGGGCTGCGCTCCCTGGGACCCGACTCGTTTGGAGCGGGGGAAGGGAAAACTGGCTCCTGCCACCAGCGTCAAACAAATCCACACCTAAGGACACAGCAGACAATGGGGAGGACTGGGAGGCAGCAAGCCAGTGTGCTGGAGGAGGCCAACTTGGCAGGGCTGGGACCAGGGCAGGGAGAAAGCCAGGGCTAAAGGAGAGAGGGACACAGGGGCAGATGCCGTGGGCTCTGGAAACCACCGCCAGACTGAGTGATTCAGCCAAAACACATAGAAAATTAGCGACAGAGCCAAGAATAAGGACACAGCTCCATCAGGGTGTCCAACAAAGGGACACTTCTTTGGATACAGCGGGAAGGACAAGAAAAGGGTCACACACCATGCAGGTGACTCCTACTACGTGAGCTGCCACCCCAGGCAGCAGCGCCGAGGGCAGCTCACGGCCACCATCGCAGTGCCTGAAGCTCGGATTTGTACGGCAATTTCTGCAGCGAGAACTTATTCTGTGCAAGGGCTTTGCACATGGGAGGGTTGCTCCTCCAGCCGGGTGCCTGCAGCAGGGGGCTGGGCAGTGACAGCAGCGGCGCAGGACAGCAGGGTGGCTCCCAGGGAAGGCACTGCTGAGGTCTCCCAGCAGGAAAAAAACAAAAGCAATTCATTAATTACAAGTCTAATAAATTCAGTCTCTAATAAGTACTGGGTCATAGTTTCTGCACGGCTTTACCCATGCATTGTGCTCACCACGACAACACTTCACCGATTCCCAGCGCTCTGGCTAAAACGTGCCACATCTCTGCCCATCCTCAGTTAGCAAAACGGGAATATCTTAAATAGAATAATTCAAAATAAAGTGAGATATGAGATGTGGAGGAGGTATTGGTTAGATGGCTTGTTTGAAGTCAATGGAGCCGTGTGCTCTGGCTTGTTGAGCTCTGTTTTGATTTATAGAAATAATAGAAGCCGATGCAGACGTATAAGTTTTGATTTCTCCAACCAGAACATGGTGGAGCCTCATACAGCAAAGCCCCAGTGAGATCCAGGCTGGTGGAAACCTGCCTCCCAGTAAGACCCCAGCTGGCAGCCAGAGCATACTGGTTATTGGTCTTTGCGGGACTGCACCTCTGCATGTGTTCTTTCGCACAAAATTATAGTGATACTTAAATTACAGTGAATTCAGCATGTTTTCCTGGGCTCATCTCTCAGCCCCCTAAGGAAGAACTGGCTGGCGTTATAGAATCATAGAATCATTGAGGTTGGAAAAGACCTCTAAGATCATCGAGTCCAACCATCGACCCAACACCACCACCCACTAAACCATGTCCCTAAGTGCCGCAGCTACACGTTGCAATGATGCGTCTCTCAGTGTATCCTTCCTTGCAGCTGGAGCTCTCAAAACAACATCCAAAGGTATTGAGTACCTCTCAAACACCTTTCATGAGGAAGAACTGAAGGCAGCAAATCCGTCGGGGGATGGACAGTAAGGAGAGAGCAGGGATTCGGTCGGCAGAATGGATTCTGCACTGGAAAAAGGCGGTCGAAGAGGTGATGCCCTCCGGGACCCCCGGCCCCACGCAGCCCCAGGGAGGACGAGGCTTCCCTGGGATGGAGCTAATCAGCAGGGAATTACCAATACAGTCAAAAAGCTACAAGAGGCAGGTTAGACCTGGATGTTCATCATGTTCTGTCAGGGTACGTTATTTTAATACAGTAATTGGCTGTTCATCATTTTTCTTTTCTCTATATTGTTAAAAAAACCCCCAAACAAAACAAAGCAGACCTTCATTTTTCTCCAGACAGGCAACCCGCTGTATTAGCCACCCGGGCACCATGCAGGATTATTTGAATACAACATGAATAAAGCCTGCAGCACGTACGGCCAGTGACATAGTTAACCGTTGCAGTGTAAGAGGCCCCCAGCAGCCATACATATATAATCAATTAGAAATACACATTTTGGGCTTCAGTCTCTCCCCCCCCCCCCCCCCCCCCCCCCCTCACACCGTACTTAGGCTAAAACACTGGGATTGATTTTCCATTGCTGATTGTCTCATACAGCAACTTCTGCCGTGGCAAAGTGTGTGCACGATGCCAGCGCTCACACCAGGAGCATTTCCCACCGGTGTGCCAGGGCCAGGCTGCAAGAGGGCACCAGCGATGCCACCCAAAACCCCTGTGCGGCCCCAGAAGCACAGCTAAGCTCTCCTACCTCATCAGCAGCTCTCCATAATTTTTCCATTGCTGATTGTCTCATACAGCAACTTCTGCCGTGGCAAAGTGTGTGCACGATGCCAGCGCTCACACCAGGAGCATTTCCCACCGGTGTGCCAGGGCCAGGCTGCAAGAGGGCACCAGCGATGCCACCCAAAACCCCTGTGCGGCCCCAGAAGCACAGCTAAGCTCTCCTACCTCATCAGCAGCTCTCCATAATTCCTTCCCCATAACGCCTGTCTCCCTGCTAATGGCAAAAGAGTATGAAGATGAAGCGGAAACTCCTTCTCCTGGCCAGGAGCTCGGTGTGGCAGTCCCAGGCAGGACAATTAGCACTTTGCATCTTCTCAGCATCCTCCAAAACTTGGGGCAGGACTTTGCCAAATCCTGCAACAGCTGTTTTGGAGGTTTCTTGTTTGATGTAACACCATCCAGTGCCATCTCAGCATTTCCAGGGCAGCGTGACTTTGACCTGCCCACTTTTCACTGTTTCCTGCTGAGCTCTCTCCTCACTGAGAGGGAGGATCTTCCACCGCAGCCATATGTGGGGCGAGTGAAGCCGGGTGGGATTTTGCACATCACAGGACGTTATTCGGCTGTGCCAGTCTTTGCAGGGCTGGAGCTTGACCCAGCCGGAGCAGCTCTGCCAACCCTCATGCTGGTGGAGCAGCCTTTCATACCACGTTCAAAACCAGTCTGAAAGCATGAAGCTCCACGGACACCTGAGCTGCCAGCTTTTAGGGTGCACCCAAGGTCAAATCTTATTAGTGAGGTGGGGTTTAAGCTTCATTAATGGCCCAGACCAGAAGCAATTCTTTACAGCAGCCCTCCCTGGGCTGTCAGCGGTGCAGCAGGGTGCTGAGGTCCCATCTCCTTTTAGCTACAAGTGTTTAATTCCTGCAGGTGAGATCTGCAGGGAACCTTTTCCCTCGTCTTTTCCCTTCCGGCAGAAGTCACCTTGAAGGCACTCAGGACATTATACAATAAAAGGCCTCGTCCTGTCAACCTGGGCCACGAACTGATAGCCTCAGGATTGCCTCCCCTCCCGCTCCCTCTAATTTTCTCTGCACTGAAATATTCAGACAGCAAATCTGCCCAGCAAACAGGCGGGGACAAGCCGCCCCTCGAGCCCACGCGTGGCTCTGGTCCAGCGTCGGACAGCAGCTATTGACCAACTTTAATTGTATACCAGGCTGTAAGAAATGTTTTGGGCACAGGAAGGGAAAGTCTGGACGAGCCAGAAATTGCAGCGTTTGCCCAAGGAAAGAGGAGAGAGAGCAGGTAGATGCAACAAACTGGCGACGCGATGCTGAAGCTGCTGTGACTTGTGTGGGAGGTGACGGATGCTGCATGCCAGCTGCCTGGGCGCTTGCTATTTTTTGTCGTTTCGTGGGCAGCACGGCCGGGGGGAGGCTTGGGGAGACGCCGGAGCATGGCAGAGATGCACAGCAGCCCCGGCACAACCCCGGGGTAACTCACTGCCGCCCCTGTGCAGCTTCCAAAGGTTGGGAGCCACTTGCTGGAGAGACTTTTGAGATTTTCTCTTTCCATGAGAGGCTGTTTGCGGGACAGATTTGGCACTGGATAGCAAAACTGGCATCAGCAGCCTGGGTTTGGGATCCACATCTGCGGCACCCACGGCTCCTGTGCAAGCGGGACGTGACCTTGGGATGGGCTGCTCCAGCCAGGTCCTGTTAGGTGACAGGAGTCAGCACACACTTGTACAACGTTTGCTCCTTGTCCCAGCAGCAACATTATTATCTTTTTAGCTTTCAAGCACTGAAAGTAGGAAAAGAGGGAAAACTCATGGCACCAAAGAACACCAGCCACTCTCCCCTCTCCAGGGAGGGTTTTCACATCCCGCTTGCGCCATGACTAAATTAGAGGAATTAACTCCTGTGGGCTGTTGGAGCTGAAGCTCCGTTTGCTGTTTCTCCTGCACATCCCTCTGCCTGGAGCCGCTGCTCGGGAGGAAGCGCAGAGAGGTGCAACATTATTTTTATCTCTGCACCCACATGCTGTGCGAAAGCTTAAAAAAAAAGCGCAGAGCCTTTTGCAGCCAGCCTCCCTGGGAGGCTCTGACTCACGGAATAACAGAGGTGCACGTGTGAATGGAAGCTATATACTTTATTTAAAATAAAACACCCTCTGTAATCATGTGGGTCTAAATTGAGCTAATAAAAGCCGAGGATGTGCCAGTTCAGGAGTTTTGCTCTGGCAGCTCGGCCAGTTGCATCCTTTAGCCCCCGCGGTGGCCCGGGCCAGCAGGCACCGCTGCCCCTGCACGGCTCGTGTGTCCCCCACACCGGAGGGAAGGAGGTTTGAAAGGGCATGAAGCGCTCACGTCCCACCGCTTCACCGTGTGAGTGGGCAGTGCCCTTCAATGAAAAAAGCTAGAAGAGATGCTGGCAGCAAGTTTGCTCTCACTATTGGCGTTTTCTGTTAACCCTCTGCAAAAGGAGCGGAGGTACCAGCAATACACCCCCCTTTCGTGTCTGGTCTCCAGGGCTGGGACCCGTCCAAGTTCACCAACACAGCCCCATCGGAGCCATCCAGGCTGGCTGGAAAACAGGCTGCTTGCAGGATGAGGGATGGGTCTGGCCACAGCAATCAGATTTAAAAGGTCATGTTTTGGAAAGCAGTTTAGATGACATTAATTATTGAAGCCTCATAATGCTTGTATTAAGGGTAATAGTTTTCCGTGTGATTTATATAGCACTGAAATTCATTACCAATCTTTTAATGATGTTAGGGTCAATCAGGCACAAGAATGCTAAATGACTTATCCCAAAAGGACCAGGAACTGATCCAACGAGTTTTGGGATGCTCTCATCCCTGGCCTGCGCTCTTTCCCTCCTTCTGCCCTTGCACTCATTGCTGGTTGTTTTTACAACAATTTCTGATGGATTTTTCCTGAAATCACACCTAATCGGTGTCTCAGACATGGTTACACTTGTAGGAGAAGCAAATGAATCCTGCTAAAAGAAGAGTGTTTCTGGAGGTGTCAGTGAAAATGTTGAAGCTTTAATGAAGTTGTTTAATCCAACAATGGGTTGTTGCAGAGTGTTTTATATGGATTTGGGAAGCCTCCCTATTATGGGCACTGAGTTTTATTAAGTGCTCTGAATAGAGGAGCGAGATAAGGGGGGATGGATCAAGTCCCCAAGGCTGAAAGAAGAATAACACGGATGTGGACCACACACTGGTTTGTAACCTGAGAAACAACTGGTCTGTGTCCAGGCTGCCCAGGTACCTGTGCTTCCTGGGGCCGCACGCGAGTGGTAAGTAAGGAATAAGAGCGGGTTTACTAAAAGGCCAGTCCGTGAAAACCAGACTTTGCTGGGCAAACCCAGCAGCTGAAATGCTGCTACAACCATCTGAGCATCCCAAGCATCCCCCCTCACCAGGGTCTGGGGGCAGCTTTGTAACACCCACGTGCACCTGGAGCTCGTACGAGCGGGATGGCAGGGGTGGGAAAAAGCTAACATGAGTGAGGACAAAGCCACCGGTCTTGTAGAAACGAGGAGCATAGCAAGCTCCTCCGGGCATTGCAAACCCCTCTGCGCAGCTCTGGCTCTGCCTCACTGTGGGGCAGCAGTGGTGAACTAGTTTTCATTAAACTAATGCAGGAAAGGTCAGTATGTGTACACAGCCTTCCAAAACCCAGCTCCTTTCAAAAATAGTTTTAACGGGAAATTTGCAGTAACCCAAATACTCACCAGGAATTACAGCGCGGGCATCCCGTGCTCCTGAGAGGCGGAGTCAGGCCCCCCCATCGCATCTACCGCAACATCCAGCCACACGGGCCAAATACTTGACACGACATTAAAAACCCCTCCGCCAGCCCAGCAAACGGCCACGCTGCCATTGCCTTTGGGGGGCAGCTGAATTTCTTTTGCTCCCAGCTGATGGCGAGGGGTCTGAGCCCTCCGAGGAAAGGGAAATTCATTCCCAGCATGTGAATCACAGGCTCTGCTGTGGCAGAGAAAGAGATGAGTGATTTTGCCAGCCTTGTTGGGTGAGAATAAGATTTAAAACACTTCTAAGCAAACTTCCATTGCGCGGTTGGGTTTTTTTCTCACTCAGGTATTGCGCTTTAAATTGGTTTTGGAATTTCCCCCCCCCCTTCATCAGATTGTGCAACAACATCTCCCGAGGTGGGATGTCGGGCGCTGACTCAGGGACCAGTAATGAACACTGGAAGTGGCAGCTGGTGTCTGACACTGTCACCCTGGCAGCAAGTGCAGCAAGTCCCCTGAGAAGGAGACAGCATTGACTCATTTCCCATGAGATCTCCCTTATTTCACGCTCCTCCTTTGGGAAAAGCAGGAAAAATAGCAAAAAAGAAACCCCTGCAGGTAACTTGGCAGGTCCAGGCTTGCCACCAACTGTTCCCCCAGACAGATCCCCCTTTCTTTGGGTTTAGCAGCTCTTTAGGAAGGTAACAAGTGACTGATGCAGTTGGGGAAAACATCCCTTTGAGGACAGCCCATCCACATGTGGCACGAGCTTTCGTGATTTGGGCCCCTCATTGATTTGTCTTTGCTTTACCATGGCTCCCCAGGGCTTACTTGGGGTTTTTTTCAGCCAAGCACTGAGGGTTGCCTTTGCCAAAGCAGGTGGGATTACAATTACCTTGTGGTAATTAATGCAGTCACCGTTTTAGCTACCCTAGCAGCTCTCAGAGGAGATGGTTATATTTGCAACTCACGTACCAGGTCTGTAAAACTATTCTGAGATTTCTAAGTCAAATACCCAAATCTCTAAAGAGAAGTTGGGGCTGGGAGAGGGAAGACGTGCCTTCAGCTGCGAGTGGCGGCCACGAGTAATTGCTGTGATTTATTAAGCGCTGGGTGCTGGAAGCATTCCCGACGGAGATGCTCTCGTGTACAGGATGCAGCCGGCACTGAGAGATTCAGCCTCTCCTGCAGAAACCTTTAACTCTTAATTTTCCCAGTGACCACCAGCCTAATCTTGCCTGCTTAGAAAAAGTCAAACAAAAATGCATAGGTTGTACAAACTTCCCTCCCTTCCACCCAGGAGTCCATCTCCACCCCTGGCCGGGGCAGCAAAGGAGCAGGACCACCTGCAGCCAGTTTGCTCCGAAAGCATCAGCTCAGATGCCTGCTACCGATACTCGTGTCAGGCTGGAGTAATTTTCCACCCACGCATGCCTCCGCCAGACTTGCCTTTCCCCAGGGACAAGCCTGGAGGGTGTTTAGAGACTCTTGTCTAACGAGCTCTGTCTCACCCGAAAAGCCAACGACCGCGTGAATGGCTGCCGTACCGCCGGGGGCTTGGTTAAGCCATAGCTGGAGAGGGCAACGCGTGTGCGCCCGCTTTGCTGGCAAGGGGAGCAGAGAGGAGCTACACAGGGGTTTGGTTTTTTCCCTCAATAGCCTGGTATTGAGACTGCAAACAGCTTGTTTACATTTGGGACAATATTTCTGAGAGGTTTAAATGCCGTGTTGTGCACAGTGGTCAATAATGATCATTTGGAGCATTAGGAGCCTTGACAGGTCCAAACATCCCAATGTTGTACTTCTGGGGAGCCGAGTGCTCCCCTCACAGCAGGGCCGACTCCGGAGTCCACCCTGAAGGCCACTGCTGGGAATGAAATCCCACCCAGCCCCTGTCTAAAGAGCCAAGGTGGTGGGAGATGCAGGTCTGGCAGTACTGAGCTCCGAGGACCCCTTTCCTCTTGCCCTGGATGCACCGACTCTGCACGTGCACCGGCTCAGGGCAAGGACGTCCCTACTGACTCCTCTTCACCTCTGCAGAAAGCTCTCAAGGCCTGAGAAGAGACGAGTCCATGGGCTTCAGGAGAAGCTGTGCACATTAAACGAAGGCTGAGCAGCCTGTAGCAGCCTGGAAACGCTGTCGCTATGAAAAAAAAAAAAGAATTTCAACCATTCCTTTGGGCAAACTCAGCCAGACTTTTCTGCAAATTAAACTAACCCAGTTATTGAATTAGCATGAGATTCAATACATTTGAGAGCAGGCAGAAAAAGAAGTTGTCTGTCAAGTTGTCACAATATTTGTACATTGCTTTCAAATTTTGAAAATAAAACGTCAGCCTAAATGAGGCAAGTGCCTGGACTCGGGGTGAGTACGGCTGGTGGGACTGCGAGGTCGTGTCCTCTCCTCCAGGAGTGCCAAAATGAGTTTTTCATGGCAAAGGTGGGCCCCTGATTGTCACTAATCACCACGAAACAAACCCTCTTCCCAGGAAGAAGCGGCAGAGGGTGGAATGAACCACCCGGGGCCCACGCACACACGGATGTGAGAAAGTGAAGTTCGAGTTTTCTTGGGGTCTAACTGCTAAGAAGGAGGGCACATCCCTCCACCAGCAAGTCGCACATCAAGCTTTGAATTAGACCCTCCGACCCGAGACCTCGCTTCACTCCCGAGGCCGTTTTTCCCTGCGGCATCCACACCCGAAGCGGCTCAGAGATGCTCAACCCAGCGAGCAGGTTAGCCAGGGACCTGCTGGCTCAAAGAGCCGCCCGCTTACCTCTCAGCATGCTGAAATCCTCTTACAGACATATCTTTTCCCCACTTAAGCCTCTTTTTCTCTTGATTTATTAACAGGAATTAAAAAAGGACCCAGGTTAAAATTCTGCGTGTGAACAGAGAATCAAGGTCTGGATCTGGGCGAGCTCTGCGGCTGATCACGCCGTAATCCCTGCAGCCACCGGGCTTCGCGGAGTCAATTTTGAAAAAATTTCATGAAGGCAGACCAAACTCTCACAAAAGTAACGATCAGTATTTTTATTCATACACACTTGCTTTGAAACTACAATTAATATTTAACAAAAGCATTTCATGCAAACAGATTGAAGATACTGAGAATTAAGAAAAAAAAAGATGCTGCAATTTATACATCGGTCTTGCCCACTATACTTCCAATGATTTTTTTTTTTTTAATTTTTTAAAAAATGAATGGCCTCTCCAAATTTTCTGGTAGCATCTTGCAGATAAATGATAAGAAAATAAGTAATGTTCTCCTCTTTATAAATACAAAATTTGGGTCTTAAAATAATATTAAAACCATGAATGTGTTCAAGGCGGGATTACTCCTTGTTTAAAAAAAGATAACATTAAAATAACATGCAATCGTTTTAGAAGTTTCAGGTGTGCTCTGTATTGTCGTGCAAAATCATACATGTGTTGGGAAATGCACGTTTTTAAAAGAGGCAATGAGCTTCATTTCGTTGAAATTATTTTTCTTACATTCGTTTTAATAGACATGAGAGAATAAATGAAAGGCTTTGTGGGGAACAAGCCGCAGATTAAATTTGTATTATCACTGCAAGAACATTTTTTTCTGCCCCAAGTCAGCAAGGCATCCGAGTGTGCAAGCTCCACGGACTTCTACGGGACATTTTTAAAAGAGGCAATGAGCTTCATTTCATTGAAATTATTTTTCTTACATTCGTTTTAATAGACATGAGAGAATAAATGAAAGGCTTTGTGGGGAACAAGCCGCAGATTAAATTTGTATTATCACTGCAAGAACATTTTTTTCTGCCCCAAGTCAGCAAGGCATCCGAGTGTGCAAGCTCCACGGACTTCTACGGGACGTGAAGCTGCACTGCTCCAAGGTAAGGCCAAATGTCCACGCTCTGCCGAGCAGCGACGGGCGCAACCACGTACTTAATGTTTTTGCAGAATTGGGGCTTATAGGCTTAGTGCTGCCAGACGCTGGATACCGCAGTCTTGGCTCCAATAAAGCACTAAGCACACAGCGAGCTCTGAGCGTGTCGCGGTTCCACTGGATGCCTTGGAAGGCCAGGACAGGAGCACACGAGCCTCTGGAAGGACGGAGCCATCGGCAGTACTGCCTCTCAGGGTTCAAACAGAAGGAAAATAAATACAATTCAAACAGTTCTTAGGAAAAGGTTTATAAAAATCAGAAACGTAATTTTCCTTTCTATTAAAATCTTCCTGTCACCAACTTACGATTATAAAACTAACGTAACATCAGCTGTAGACTTTCCAGTGTATCCTGTAGTGAGAAATGAGCTTCAAGGGAAGCAGGCCGGGGCCGGTTACCAGTGCTCTTGCTACTCTTCCTGCACGTCACTGTTTAAAATTATTAACAGACTGCTGATTTTTTTTTTCCCCCGGTCAACCGACATCAGTGGAAGAAAAATCATAGCTTCTAGGGCAGTTTTCTTTTAAGTTTGAACTATGGTGTCACACACGAGGAAAAGCAAAGCATGAAGATACACGACACAGGAATACATTAAAATATCAATGGAATAAACCTGTCATGGATGGACCAGCTGCATAAAGAATATCGCTTCTCCTTCAATAGGAGTCAGTATAAACATTGCTAGAAAACAGCTGTGCTGACTTTATTTACCCGTAGGGAACCCCACCCTACAATACTCAGTTCTGCTAAGACTTCCATCTACATGGAATTTTTAAATTGCACGTAGAAATCTCAGCAATTGGAAAAGAGGCAAGTGCAGCTGACCTACACAATCAGCAAGCACCGCTCCCCACCGCACCCTGACTCCAGTTAACAAAAGCTGGACTCCAGATTCTGTAAGAAACATATCAGATCTGATTTTATTTTTCTTTAAACGGTTTCAGCAGAATTACTAAAGTTCTATAAAAAAGTAGAAATAGCATGGTATATCCCGCAATACCATGTGAGTCGAATAAGCTGATTTAATATTAAAAATTATAATACTACTTACACAAATCTTTTCAGGTTAAAAGTGTATTAGAAACATTAACTAAGAAGTCCTCACACCTCCCTGTGAGGTAAGTCAGTATTATTGTCCCCATTTTACAGATGAGGTAACTGAGGCAGAGAGGTTAGTAACTTGCCCTCTCTCGGTTTTCCTAGGAACAGGAGGGCTGTAGTGCATGATGGTCATTCATTATAAGGCTATTTAATTCCCAATCGTTATTGGCACAGTTACTGGTTGGTATGAAATCATACATGTTTATGGAGTCAATTCTCACTTAATTCTTCAACTGCACTATGTCAGATCCCATCTAAGAGTGTGGAGCCGAGGAAAAAAAGTGCTTTTTAGCTTGTACTTTTTTACTACTTCGCAGCTCGGTGCCTACCTACCGAAGAGCACACAGAGGTAACACATCGCCTAGAGCCGACACTCATGTTTGCAAAGAGACAAAACCTGTGTACAATAACTTATGGTAATGACTGAAAGAACTGAAAATCACATTAAAAGTTTCCAGAAGTTTCGTGGCAGGTCAGAAAGCCCCCTGTAAACTCAATACTGTAAATATGCTTTCTACTCATATCAAAGCTTTATTATTGGATTATTATTATTTCCAATGATGTGTTTTGCTTAATAAGGAGGATCTTCCCCCTCTGCTAACTGCACGCGTCTCCTACGGCATTTATCTGGGATTGCATCCGGATGCACTGAATGAGAAAAGAGACTTTGCAAGTGGCACCACTCAATCCCGGCCCTTGGACACGTCATCTTTCCAGCTAGAAGACAAGTTCCTCTCTCACTTGACCTCATTAATTTTACAAGAGCCCAGCATTATTCAATGGAATTCACCCCAAAAGACAGGATGGATTTCAAAGGCCAACAGCGTTTAGATACGATGAGTTTCTTTTAAACTAAACAGCTGATTTCCAGAGGAACTTTCTTCAGTTTGTAGAAGGAAATTCAATTGTATTTCTGGAAAGAATGAAGGATCAGAAAGCTAAATTGCATTTCGCCTCTAAATTGGATTAAGGGGGAGTATTTTATTATGGGTATGTGCTCTCTCCTTCTCACGTATGTGCAATCCTTGCTAAGAGCACCGAGACTGGCCGGCGGGTAAAGTTGCTGTCGTGGAAACCCACCACCCTGCTGAGGTGACTCGAAGGTGCATAGAAACACCCAGGTACCCAAATAATGAAGAAGTTTGCCTAGGAGTCAGTTAAGTCCCATTTAATCCCTGAAAACAACTTGGAAGTTTTACATGGCAGACCTGTGCCTCCCCCGGCAGGAACGGGGCTGCTCCGGAGCCCCTCAGGACTCGAGCGCACGTGGGATGGAAACACGGCTCCCAAAACTTCCACCCCAGGTTCAGTGCATTATAATTTTCAGTTGGACTTTTAGAAATCTTTGTGATGATGTGGGTGTTCAGATTACGGTTGCTATTGAACACAAGTGAAAGAAAAGCAGTTCTAATGCCTCTCCCCCTGTTGATACATGTTCTCTAGAAAACCAAATCTTGTGAGAAATATTATATAAATAACATCTGTATTTAAAACGATATGAAAATGCTTGCTGGATACTTAAGGTTTTACTTGCCATTATAAATTTCTGGATGATAAGCAAGCCACCTGGAGTTCTCATTAAAGGGCTGGTCCAAGCGTGAGCGTTCACGTGTGAGTGCGTTAGGCAGAGCAGCGAGGAGTAACATGAATATTCAATCCCCGCTTTATACAACCCTGTCTTGTTCCTGCAGGATCCATGAGTTCACAGTACCTTTTCGTAAGCGTTACAGACACCTACAGAAGACGACACGAGATGTCGCAAGCCCAGGGACTTGAGGTAACAACGTTAAAGAGGAATTTCTGCTTCTGCATCAGAAAAACTGGGGAGCAATTGCAAGTGCCTGAGAAACTGGTTATGGGAAGTAGCCAGAAAATGAGCAGCTCTGTCCAGATGTTGGACCAGCTCCTTAATGCCGTGTTCTGGTGTGAACAGTACCAACCCTCGCAGCTGTGCCAGCAACAACGGCCTGCAACGAGACCTCCCTGCACAATTCGTATTTCATCAGGAAAACCAGCGCCGTTTGGGAACGTCCACCCGTGGGATCTCCTGCCTCCTTCTGGCTCGGTTTAGTTCTGCCTCTGTGCGCTGGTGTTTCTCCCTGCATTTTCCTTTTTCAAAACTCCCTTTTTTACTTCACATTCTTAAAACACACGTAATGCTGCCTCTCAGCAGATTTACTTACTTGAAAGCCCCTTATTTATTCAAAATCTGAGCCTCAGTAGTCTGCGGAATCTATTATCTTCTACAGCATGATACCCAGATTTTCCTAAACTATGGCGGGCTAATAATATTCAGAAAAACATAAATAGTCATGAATGCTGCGCTAGTCCACATGCTTTATGGAGAACACCATGATTTTTGAAGTATATCATATAAAAACAAGAAAACGAACTCCCAGACTTGGCTGATAACATATTTGACACAGAAGGGTTTAAAATTTTTACTCCTAAAACATTTTAAAAATTTTGAGTTCTGTTTAGGCAACAACCTAGTTCTTGTTAGTTGGTCAATGCCCCTCGTTAGCGGTGTGCTTTCCCATGCCTCAGAACGCTTCGGTTCGCTCATTAAAGCCTGCTCGCTCTTACCCGGGGAGATGCTCCTTGCTGAGAGCTGGGGCTGCAAAAGGACTACGACCGGGCGAAAGTCAAACCTCTGGAGTGTTGCAAATCGCGCGTCCCAGGCACCAAAAATACGGCTTCTGGGGGCACCCTGGGTGCAGAAGCACGACACAGTTGCCGTTCGCATCCAACCGTGTTTCACTCAAAAACTGTCCCACTCCACCACGGGTCACCCCCGTAAGTCAAACCCATCCGCTTGGCTACCAACTTGCAGGGCTGGATCTTTCTAACAGAATCTTTGGCACAGGTTCCATGTTTTATTGTCATAAAAGATGATTAGAAAGTAGATTCCCCTCCCCCCCCCCCCAGTTACATATTCTAGTATAAATTTAAGTCTTTCCCCCCCCCCGTTACATATTCTAGTATAAATTTAAGTCTTTTATGGCAAATATCTTACTTTTTGAATATGTTTACATGCTGGAAAAATTGTAATCAGTCTGCATGCAGCAACAGAGACATCATGCTTCTGGCATCGTCATGCACATCTGACAGAGAAAAAGTGCCTATGGCTGCTAACATTAACAAGGCAGAAGGGAAAAAAAAAAGGAAAATGCACTGACTACTAGTTTACATGCTGGAACAAAACCAAAATATGCACAAAAAATATTTACTGATATTTGAATTAATATCTTCTGGTAAGTCGTAAGAGGAAATATCAAAATTTTTTATCTAAGTGATAGGAGAGGAGACGACTGCATTAATTACAGTGTTCATCATTGCAAATAAAGTCTATTTCCTTCTCTGTAAGTAATAAGCAGACGTGAAATGAAAGCCTAATTGAACCTCGTATAAAACCTGCAGGTAGCAATTATTGTTTAAAAGTAGATCTACTTTTAAAAAAAGAGATTATACTCTAAGCTATTAACAATATCCAAAACCTAAAGTAAAAACCAAAACAATAGCAATAAAACATTTAGCTAAATCTAAATGATGTCATTCAGAACAAGAACTTTCACAATAAAGCACAATTTGTTTTATAAAATTTTTATAATACTCTTTATGCTTGATACGATTATGTCAATAATATAGATCTGCTTATTATTAACCCTTATTATTAAGAGTTATTACTAAACATGCAAAATTCATTGCATGAAGCACATGTAAAATGTATTAAATTCCATTCTATCAATAAAACAAGTTTTAGGTGCTGCTTCTTTCAGGCTTGATTATTCTACAGCCCCAAGTTTTCTGAATTAAACCTGATTATTTTAAGACTAAATCTCACTTGATTTTCATGAGTTATTCTGGAGAAATCAGGAAGTCACTTGGGGCTGCATTTTTTGTTAATTTAGTATACATAATGCTTTCTTCGATGTACTGCCCTATACTGCAGACTATAAACAAACACATGTAAATAAGATTTAAGGGATTACAGTTTTGTTTTACATTCCAGGTTAACAAATTTCATAGTAAACTACTGGTATTAGAACTGGTTAACAGTAAACTTGAGGAGTGGTGTAAATTAAATTAACTGAACAAACAATGGCACCTTGGATCACAGAATAATCTCATGGAGATTAAAATTCACAAAAATATTATTAAAATTATTACTATTATTATTATTATTATTAAAGACAAAATTTCACCCTTGAGTTTATCACATGCTACTTAGCAAAGATCCTAGAGATCTGGCCACCGCCGAAGTGTGTTTAAACTTGGTGTTGCTTACAGGATCGGTTCACGAAGCCTCAGGGTCTAATTTGATTTTATCCCCCCTCCCACCCACTCCCAACTTGTTTCTGTCGTATTTTCGAAACAACTGCTTTCAACATTTTTTTTGCAACGCCTCTCCTCCCCGGTGCCGCTGTCGTTTCAGTCTCTTGTGCTGCTGGACTACCCGCAGGCACCGGGAAGAGCGGGGAGGAGCGGTCCCTCGGGGCCGAGGGCTCCTATCTCCCAGCATCCGCACCGAAGGACTAAATATTCGAGGTGTGGTTTTTTTTTTCAGACCATGTGTTAGATTATTTCTAACACATCAGAGTGGAAAAGGGAGCAAAAGGACAGTGGGAAGTTACAAAAATAGATAACGTACCAAAAAATGGGTAAGTTTAGACGAGTCAGTGGTGACTTCTAGAAGAATAAGTGGGCACCGTATACTAATTTATCTCCCATTAAGAGAACATTGCTGTTGCAAAGCCAAAATCCTGAATAAGTGGCCTTTCTCCCATCTTACACTTTCTAACCCTACAATTTCCAGGCCCAAATGGAATCAACAAGGCAAAAGCCTAAAAATTGTAGGGTTGAGGACCGTTCCCCGCTGCGGGATTTGTTCCTGTTCTGCCGTTTCATGCTACGTTTTGTAAAAGGGGGTGTACAAACTGGGGGTTGACATAAGAGAACCCTTCAAAATCTGTTTGGTCTATGTTAGCAATGACCAGCTGATCCGGAGGTGTTAACACCGGCTGTCCTCGTGTAAAGAATTTATCGAAGTTTTCGGCACCTTTGCCACACTGCAAGAAAAAAACAAACAGAAAAAAGGCTGAAAAAATCAGCAATACATTGGCAGTTCCAGCTTTTTGCAGATTTTTCAGGATACATGCAAGACTTTCCCTCATTTCTTATGAGTAGTTAAGAGAAAATTTTCTTTTCAGATATTTTAACAAAAAATCCCAGGCAAACAGAGAAGTTTTAATAGACGAATTCTGATGAAAAACAGAGTCAGAAAAGTTGCCATCCATCAGCATGAGGTGACAAGGTAGAGAGGCTTAAATATTCAGAATCGCTGGGATAAAAAAGGAGAAAGAAAATATTTTTACGGACATGTATTGGTAAGAGATACTTTATCTGTCAAGTCATTTCATTCTTAAAACCTTTACGATGCAAAATTAAATTTTCCTGTTAGCCTCTGTTTCCTTCACGATCTGCAGAAAGCTTGACGTAATTCATTTATATGCTTTGATTCTTCATCGTACAGCCTACAAACTCTTGTAAATTCATAAACGACAGCAGAGCTTCAGTCCCGGGGACTGGAGGAGGGAGCTGGGGCAGGGAGCGCATCCTGGGAACAGGTCCCCGTTACAAAACGTGCTATCACAGGTTTCCTCCTTTTTTTGTCTAAGAGAAGAGACACGTCGCCACGCGAAGCCCAGCCGAGAGGGGGGGTTATATATAGCTACACGCTGAACACAACTCATTCAGAACAGAGAACAAAAGAAATCAGGTTTGCGAAAAGGATAGTTTTGAGTAATGCAGAAAGCACTTGAAAGGCAGGGAAGTATGATTAGAGGCAAGTTAAAAAGGATAAAGGTGGGATCAGAACAAAATTAGCTTGGGTGCAAGAAAAAATGCGTATTTGAGGAAAACTAAGCATTGAATATTGTGGAGAGATCTAAAGGAAACTGGTAAATCTGCTTATCTCAAAACTGTCTACTGTAATAGATCTTCGAACAAAGCGTGGTTGTACGGTAAAGGCACTGGATGTTTCTTCCCATTGTCCCTGACCCTTTCCTCTCTATCCATCCCTACAATATATCTACACGTGGATTTAAAGGATAACATTACACTGTTCTCTTCAGACTTAGAGGATGACTTGGAGAGGGTAGAATATGGCTCGTACAATAGACCAATGTTAAACATTGGCTTTTCTGAACTAATGCAACATGAATAAAGCTGCGCATTTATAGGAGAAACCAACTGAAGAGGGGCCCGTTAAGGGAATTTGAGGGTGAGGTGTTTGGCTATTTTGAAAACAGCTCAGTCAGAGTTTCCGATCTTCTTGCAAATCACTGGCACGTCCTGGACTGGGACACGCCATCCGATCTGAGCTGCAAAGAACTGCTGCTGCCTCGGGCACAAGTTGGTTTATATTTCAGACAAAAACCGCATGCTCAGGTACTGGACACTTGTTCAGTCTTGGAGGAACACAAGCAGAGGGACACTTCAACGGGTTAAAGGCTAACGGTAGTCTGCTTTTTTCACCCGGGGTTCTGCACTCACCGAATACCCTGGTGCCCACTGAAGCCAATGCATTTTGGTACAGAATCTCTGGAGAACAAGAATGGACAGAGCTGAACTTTGACAAGGGGAAAACTCTGCGTCATTGCAATGAAAGTTGATGTATCCCAAAATTAACAGTCAAATTTATTTAGAGGCAGTACAGTCAACTCAGAGCAGCAACAAAAGCGCTATTTATAGAGGGAAGACTTTTTGCTAAAAAGATGTTCTACAGATATGCCTCATCGTTCCACAAAATTATACTCTTTTTTCTTTTATTTTTCTTTTTTTCTTCTTCTTCCAGCAAGTGGAAGGTATTCAAACAAACTGTATTTTGAAACCAAAGTCCCTGACTCCGTTAGGTCTCTCACTATTGCTTATACTAGTAGAGGCTAAGAAATAACTTATGTGAAATTTGGGTATTTTTTGGGTGTGAATATAATAATTTATCAATAAATTTCCATCTTCAATTACATATTTGTCTTCACATTAAAGAGTAGCATTGCTATTGTGAGCGTTAATGCAGTATTAAAGCAGAACTGAAAATACAGGACTCCTAGAACTCCTAAACTTACAAATACAAGTCAAATGTCCTTCTTGCCAAATAATCAGTCTATGCCTATAGCCTGTGAAATGTCAACCTGGAAGGGAACACATTATTTAAACCGACCAACTGCTGACCCAAAATCTGCAGCTCCGTGTTCGAGTGAGAACCATGCCTGTGTGCAAAAGCAGCAGGATTATTCCTGCAGCAACACGCTCCCTAGAGAAGATGCACCTACAAAGGTTTTCTGAAAAAAACCCACCCCAAACAAAGCCGATAAATACATCCGTATCTTCAAACAGATTAAGGGTCGTGTGTTTTTTGCTTTCTAGAATCAATATAAAAAGAACGAGCAATCACAACAAATGAGTTATACATAGGGTATGTAAATATCAGACTCAGATTTTAAATTATTTTTGTCTGGGAAAGTTAGGCTCCATGTGAATACACCTTGGTGTATTTTAATAGCAGCCTGTATAAACAAAACAGGTCATGATAACCACGGCGATAGAGCACAGCTGCTCTAAACAGGAGCCAGGATCTGCCACGAAACGTGCTATGGTGGAGCCAGACCATACTTCAAGCTTTTAGTACCTTCACGCTGGTGGTACTTTTAACTTCAAGGAGAGGCTAAGCACTCAGTTCCTGAGCTAATAAAAATTCCAGATGTGAAGGTAGCTTTGCTTTACGATCACCTTTAAATTTGACTCAAGAAGCATGTAATGAAAATCTTCCATTAAATACGCTTTAAAGAAGTGCAGCTCCCCTTCAGATAGAGAGCTCTGGGGACCAGCCGGGCAGGGCTGGCAGCACCACGCGTGTTCTTTACTTATTTACACCCTTCCCTGCGTGCAAAATCCACACCATATGAAAAGGGTATTTCCCCTAGCACAAAACACTCTTCTCGGCATGCAACTCTCCTCCTGGTGATGCCAAAAAGTCATTCGTAAGCAAAAAGAGAGGAATATATTCTGCCACTGGGTAGCGGCCTCCCTCTGTTCATTAGTTTGTGATACCACACTCGCGTGTCTGTATCGGTAAATAAATCAGCGTACAGACCAATGATCCTATACCTGCAGTGCTACAGCCGTTACGCATCTCAGTTGAAACAAAAAAAAGCGTTACAGAAGAAAGATTCAATGTTAAGACATAAAAGTTTACAGCTGTTCCTGAAAGCTTGTATTCTTGTGTGAAAATACTTTTCTTTGTCAATAAAGCACAGCACAAGCTGAAGGAAATTCTGTATCAACAAATACAGCTCTTCAAATTGTGTTATGCAAACAGTACTCACAGTAAGGACATCTTTCACTTGTTTGGATTTCCAAAATATTCCTACAGATACATGTGTGTAAACTAGCAATAAACATTAAAAATAAACCAGGGATTATTCTTGCCAACTCAGCAGATGTGGGTTCTGTCACTCCAGGACGGGGAATACAAACCCCTCGTGCTGTGTGGCCTACCGTGGAGGAAATTCACCCCAGTAATTCAGATACCTTTCATCACTGACTTTAGATGTTCAGAGACAGTCGGGAACCGCATTTATTACACATCTCAAGTGGCTGATGTGAATATGCCAATTTTCCCTATTTTCAATTTCTCATGCAGCGTGTGACCGTCCGGTCAGGACTCAAACCACCGAGAGACTTTCTCACCAGGAACAAAGTACACTGGGTTATGCTACCAGGTGCCAAAACATAGCAGATTTACAGACCGGTCTGCCATAATCAAATTGCCTTATTTTAGAAGTGTCCCAGATTTGCAGCACCATCAAGCCAGCATTAATGTCACCCCACGGGAAAGCATGACTGCAGACACATTTAGCGAGGGAAGTACTTGGCATCTCACTCACCACTTTAGGTTTGAAAGGTGGCTGAATCTCTCTGTTTTCCAGTTTTTCCCAGTCAATTCTCCTGAAGAAAGCATGTTCCCTGATGTCTCTTTCACCTTCAAGGCCACAGCCAAGGCGTTTTGCAGGATGTTTAGTCATTAGCTATTAGGAAGAAAACACCAAATGGTTAAATTTAACGCTGGAATGAAAGTGAGACAGACTTCCCCCAGATTGTGATGCTCTTGCTCCTCTCCTGAAGATGCAAGTTGCTCATAAAATTGTTTTGAAGAGCTAAAATTCATTTTTTGAGGATTAGTTTTTTCTTGTTTGATCACTGGAGACAGCACGTCAGCAGCAAAATTAAGGGCTGCACTTGAGAACTTTCTCCCGTTCGGCAGAGGTTGCCGCTGGAGGTGTGGGTGGGCAGGCGGTGCCCGGGGCACACTGCCATCCTATTAGTGCACAGCTCACTCCTGAATTTCCCCTTTGGTCTTTCAGTTCAGTCTTATAAATCTCCAGAAAAGCTTCTGCCCTACCTAAAAAATCAACTAAACTTAATAAATTCCAATATACTAAAGCTGTATGAAGCACCTCCCACCCCCACCCCACCCCCCTTTCATTCTTCTGGCCTTGTTCAAGACATCTCATTACAGAGCCTACAATTTCTTGGCGCCCAGCTGACAATATCTAATCTGCGTTTCCTCCCTTGCATCCTTAATGACACCTTGGTCAATACTACACCCAGCTGCATAGATTAAGCAGACTTGGGGGGGGAAAAAAACCCCAAACCCACCAGCACTGCATGCTTGGAAACAGTGATACGCTCCCTAATTAACAAGCTCCTCAAAATCTTTTTGATTGATATGTACGTTAGGAATTGAGCAATGTAGCCTTCAACTCTCAGTTCCAGTATTGTGGGGACTTTTTAAAGCTCTTTTACAGGTTATACATAATTAATATACTGCTGGGAGTGATACCCCATCACACCTTTTTAAAACCTCAGCTGTACCGCTTTAGTCTCCCTCCAAATGTTGAGTTGATCAGATTCCAATTTTGAACCTAAAATAAAAGCGACTCTAAGCAGACTTTGGGAAGTCGGCTGTGCGCTGGGCTAGGAATCACATCCTTCTTCAAGCTTAACAGCAACTTTCCCATTTTTGTTACCTTTTCTAAACCCCTTAACAGTAGGTGATATAAGAAAATGTGAATAATGATTCTAGCAGTTTTAATTCTGTTCCAAAGTTACTGCATGTACCAAACCCAACAAACTCTGAATCAGTGGAACAGATGTCAAGCAGGCAGTTCAATTTCAAGAGCGCAGTGGGCACGTTCACCTTGCCCGATGGAGCACAGTCCCAGGATTGCTGAGCTACTGCTGACTACAAGGTTCAGAAGCCTTCTCATACTGACTTCATAGCTCAGGTATAATGCTCACTGAAATTTGGAATTAATTTGTTAGTTTAATACAGATGATGAACGTGTTATTATCACAGAGACTTGACCTTAAACCTAGTGGTGCAATGCAATTTTAACTTTCCGACCTCCCTTTGCATAAGCACCTAGCAGAA
>NW_008796179.1:0-2793 GCF_000699145.1 Aptenodytes forsteri
ACTAGTACACATTTTAAAGAAAAGACTGTGTAAGAGTGTCACAGAACCACAGGGAAAAAAAAAGAAATTTAATGTTTAAGGAATGAAAACATTTTACAGGTCTTTTTATTTCTGGAAAGTCACATCCCAAAGTCTTTAATCACATTCAAACTTATCAAGATGGCAGATTACCTTGTGTATATTCACCATAAATGTTCTGCCATAAAACTTCAGTACTGCACTGATGCGGTTAACACGTAGTAACAGAAAAAAAGCCAGGGTTAGAAATGAAAGATGAAATGATGCTCAAGAGCATCTGAATGACAATGTCTTTGGTGTGGAAAAGAAGTTATATTAACAAGAAATTCCAAAGTACAATTTAGATACAGAGAACACTCGTGTGCAAGATGGCTTTAAAGGGTCTGCATAGATTGCAACTCACAGATACACTCCTGATCCAAAATGTTGCTAGTGAGCAGTTTCTGCACCAGCCACAAAACCAGTTTTCCAATGCACTGGAGTAAAACAAGCTGAAGACAAAATTAAGTCACCAAACCCACTGTTTTTCTTCAAATTAGCCACCTGTTCTATCACTTTCAGCTTTCTCCGCCAGATTTCAAAGAAATCTGGCAAGTTCCTTATTATAAGATATCCTCTCACATTTCCTTATCATTTTACCTGGAAGAATTCCAGGAAACCAAAACTTTTGTAACCACTATATGTTGCACACCAACCACGTATTCTTCTATGCCTAGCTCTGCGTCTAAAACACAGATCTGAAGGTAGTTGTCAGAACAGCGACAACAAAAGAACAGCTCTGTGAGGCCAACACAACTCACAGCTACTGATCATGGCCGACACGCATTATTGCTTCCCAGCCCACTTAGTCCCAGGCACCGCTTGCCCTCCTGGTCCCCCCGCATGCCGGTGGGATGGGCCCCAGGCCGACTCACGCTGCGTGGCGACGACCCACAAAGAGCAGAGCACAGCTCCCGCAGGACGCGGCCGCTGTGGGGCAGTCTGCGCCGCTGCCAGCTGGGCATTCCCCGAGACCCTGAGCCCGCCACCCCCATGCACCTTCTTTGGTCTGGGCATTGGTGACCTGCAGGTCGCAGTTGGCCGCCTTCAGCTTCTCGCGGCCCATGATCTGGCACTTCAGGTCGCACAGGGAGATGTGGAGGCCGTTGAAGGTGACTGTGTCATAGTTCAGCTTGGAGAAGAACTTGTAGTGGATGCATGACATGGTCAGGGCCAGGCGGTGCCTGCTCTGTGATGGCGTCTACCGCGGCAGACGGCGTCGCGGCCTCCGCGCCGGTTAGGGCCCGCGGCGGCACAGGGAAGGGCCACCGAGGGGGCCGGGGCAAGCAGCACGGGCTGAGCTTGAGCAGGCCGATGGCACTCAGAGGCCGCGGTGCTCTGCCATGGCCAGGCCCTGTGGCCTCAGGCAGACTCGGCTAGTGAAGGTCTCAGGACTCCATCGCAGCAGCACTGCGAGGCCCCGGCCCCCACCCTGACAATGACTCCGGCTCGTGGCCCTCAGCAATGGAGATCCTCCTTGCAGCCCAGGTAGGCGGATGGATGATGGGGAGAGGCCCCCGTGGCCCTGGCTCAGCCTCCGCTCCCTCTCTCACACGCAGCACTCCCAGGCCCGACCACTCGTTATTGTGACTCGGGCGCCCCTGCCTCAGTGTTCCACATGTGCAACAGCACACCGCACCCACCCCCCCGCACCTCTTGTGACCCAGCTCATTATGACAAAAGGCCCACATCACGTGGGCGTGGCGGCCCCACCCTCTTCATCCTAACAGCGAGCACCCCCTAGGGGAGGTGGGGGCCCATCAGCCCCGGGCCTGTCACCGACCCGGGCCACTGGTGTCCCTGCTGTCCCCCGGCCTGTCACCACCCCATGTTCTGTCACCCCCCAGGCCTCACCCTGCCCAGTGTCCTGTCACACCCCCAGGTCTGTCACACCCCAGGCTGTCACCACCCAGTGTCCCCTCCGGTCAGCAGCCAGCCAGGGCATGACAGCCTGGGGGAGACGCAGCAGGCTTTGCCGTGTGGCGCTCGGCTGCCCGTGCTGCAGGGCCAGTGAAGGGAGGAGACAAATCAGGGTGTTTGAGTGTATCTAGTTGCATTTATGGAACGTTCAGTCAAAGAAGCCAATGACCATTCATGTTTATTGCCATAAACCAATGTACTTCCCCACTGTGGCACATCCACAGCTGCTTGAACTCTGGAGAGGAGGCTAAAAGGTAAGGAATGAACCATTAGCGTTAGGAGGTGCCCGGGACAATATTTCTTGCTTTCTCCATCATCACAGCTGCTGCTGCAACAGCCCTAGAGCATGAAATCATGCCTTGAATTATGAGGTTGAGTTCTGATGAGTAATATGCTATGGCTTGCAGACGTTTCTGGGCCTACTGGCTATTCCTTTCTGTTCATGGAAATATAATATAAAGGCATGTTGTAGTCTGGCAGGGCTAATGAGGGAGCTTCCACGACTGCTTGGTTTAGATCTTTAAATGCCTTTTGGGTTTCCGGAGTCAGGAAACCTTTCTGATTTCAGTGCTCTCCTCTATATCCAAGGGATTTTTGCTATTTGTGTCTGTTTGTTTTTCCTGTTAATAGTGATTTGGAAGCCGAGGTTTTAATATAGTAGCCTTGCTTATAAACCTGTGGTGGAATATGGATTATACGTATTCATTCCATAATTCGGCCATGGCAACAGTCCAAACTACAGCAGCAGAGGCAAAGAAGCCCGACCGTTGGATATGCACTAAAAGCCCATCCTCTACCAGAAATCAACTCTCCTGG
>NW_008796179.1:3572-5554 GCF_000699145.1 Aptenodytes forsteri
AGTGTTACAACCCTCTGATAGAATGCGGCACTAAGTTCCACCTGTCTGCAACAGCTTTTATCCCACGGTTAGGGCTTGCAAAACGAGAAGGAGCTATTGCAAATGTGTCAAGAGAATTAGAAAAAGCCATCAATGAAATCGCAGGTAGTATTCCAGCCCTACAGGAAGAAATCAAATTATCATCACAAATGGCAATACAGAATCGATTAGCCCTAGACCGCCGTTGAGCAGCACAGGACAGAGTATGTGCATTACGGAATAACAGCTGCTAGGTTTTTTATGTAAATCAAGACCAGAAAAATGAAACTGATAGAAACAAGGTAAAGACTCATTTAAAAATATTACCTAAAGTAAGGCAGGGATCTCCCCTAAATCTATTTGGGTGGCTAACCTCTTGGCTCCCAGACCTAGGTAGAGCACTGTGAACTAAAAGGATTTGGGTGGTTGTATTCACTGTCTTGGTTTGCTTTATAATTAGATGTGTGTGTTTACAGTGTTGTATTACCTTGTGCGCTCGACTTACGACTTAAATTAGGAACAGTAGTATAGTGTGACCCTGATGGTCAAAAGAAAAGGAGGGACTGTTAGGAAAATCTCATTCCTTAACTATTGCACCAATTCGTCTTGAGAGTATGAAATTGTATGAGCTTTCTTAAGAGATACATAGTTTACATTGTATACTGCATAGCCATGGTTCAGTCAGCATGACTAAAGGACCCCAGCTCACTGCAAGGAGGAGAAGGACAGCCCCCACCCTGAAGAAGAAAGGATACCCCTGGATTACCCAGATCACGCCAGCATCCCAGCCCCTTTGACTCCTCTGGGAAACCCTACCCTTATCTGGCATCAGAGATAAGGAACTGCAGCAAGGCCGACCCCAGGATCGTCTGGATCAAGAAAGAAGTAGATGGATGACAACGCCACAGAATTAGAATTGCTTTTTACCCAGATCACACCAGCATCCCAGCCCCTTTGACTCCTCTGGGAAACCCTACCCTTATCTGGCATCAGAGATAAGGAACTGCAGCAAGGCCGACCCCAGGATCGTCTGGATCAAGAAAGAAGTAGATGGATGACAACGCCACAGAATTAGAATTGCTTTGCAGAACAGCAGTGTGTGTGTGTGTGCGTGCGTGTTAAGTAGTGATTGGTCAAATCGCATTGGACCTGAATGCTTGAAAGATATAAGAACCATGTGTAAGAACGCATTCGGGGCGCCCCAGTTTGAATGGGACAGCTCATGTGCACGAGTGCAAGAATTCCTCTTGTAACACTGTACTTTGTGTCCCGGTCTCTCTCCTTGGTCGGCATGGGCTAGTTGCCAAATTTTCCTGACAGCTCCCCATCATGGCCGCATGGTACCGGTACCAGCACTAGTTCCACCACAGTTGGGAGCAGCAGCTGCCCCCCTGGGGCAGAGAGGGGGAGGACAAAAACAACCCAAAAGCATCCCAAAACCTCCATCCCCACCACTGGGGCAGATGAAGCAGCACACACATGTCAGCATCGCAGGGTCACCGGTGCCGGCCCCATCCCTTCCTCTTGGACAGGAAATTCACCTCCCCCCAGAAATCATGCTTGGGATGGGAAATCATGGGGATGGGAGACTGTTGGGATAGGAAATCATGATGGGGCTGAGAAATCATCATTGGGAGGGGAAACCATCATGAATGGGAAAGCAGCATTGAGGACAGGAAATCATCAGCAGGACGGGAACTCATTGAGATGGGAAGTTGTTGTGGTATGAAAAATCAAACCCTCACAAGGCTGGCTGAAGCAGGTGCTAGTGGAATGATTGCCATGGGGATGGACGCTGTTTGCCCCCAACAAACCCCACACTGACCAAACGCCATGGCAGGTACAGCAGCAGGCTCCCGCTCCTCGTGGTGCTCCTTGCACTCTGGGTAACCCCTCTGCCAGCTCTGCCTGCCAACATCTCACCCCATCACCCCGCTTCGGTTCCCCCAACAGAGATGTTCCCT
>NW_008796180.1:0-2957 GCF_000699145.1 Aptenodytes forsteri
TCCCCACGCTGCTGAGCGAGCCATGCACTGCCAGGAGACATGGGCAGTTGGTCAGGCTGCGGCACGGCACCCCGGCACCCGCCCTGCCACCGCCGGGACCCCTGGTGGGGCTCAGCCACCCCCCCCATCCCACCTTTCTGGGCCAGGACCCAGAAGCTCCTCTGCAGCTGGCTGTACTCGGGGGGGAGGCTGAAGGGCAGCTGGCTCTGGGACGGCTCCAGGTAGCGTGAGAGGTTGGGGACAGAACCGTGCAGGCGGCCCACCTGGGGGGGGGTGGGGCTCAGCCACCCCCCCCATCCCACCTTTCTGGGCCAGGACCCAGAAGCTCCTCTGCAGCTGGCTGTACTCAGGGGGGAGGCTGAAGGGCAGCTGGCTCTGGGACGGCTCCAGGTAGCGTGAGAGGTTGGGGACAGAACCGTGCAGGCGGCCCACCTGGGGGGGGACACAGGGGTCACCGGGGCCCTGGGGGGCTCTGTCCCCAGGCAGCGGCTCGGCCGGCAGCAGGCAGAGCTCGGCAGGATGCCCGCTCCCCCTCACCCTGCCGATGGTGTCGTCCTTGGCGAAGCTCTGGGTGCACCAGATCTTGGTGGTCCTCCTGCCCTTCTTGGGCCTCTCTGCGGTGGCCGAGGGCTGTGAGTGAGAGGAGGGGGCTGGAGCTGGACCCTCCTCGGGAAGGGGGGCTGCCACACCGGGCAATGTTCAGCCCCATGCCCGCCGCTGCCCCGCTCACCTGGCTGCCGGAGATGAGGGGGGCCGAGGGGATGCGGTGCAGGGCCTCCAGGCTCTGCAGCATGCCAGTCAGCTCCTGCAGCTTCACCTGGCACTCCAACAGCTCTGCGATGGGCACAAAGCGAGCCCAGTCACAGATGGGGGACAGGGCATCCCCCCTCATCCTGTGCATCCCCTCCCGCTCTGCTCACCGGCCGAGCAGCGCTCCAGCCCCTCGCTGTCCTTCAGCCAGGCGTTCACCTTGTCCCGGGAGCTGGCGAGGGTGGAGAGGGCAGGGGCACTGCCCGAGGGCAGGATCCGCGTCCATGGGCCCTGCAGCAGGGGAGAAGGGGCACCGCCAGGCTGCTGTCGGGAGCCCCGCGCCTGGACACTGCCTCGCATCGCCACCCCGAGGTGCCACCCACCTGTGCGTTGGTGGGGGTCCTCCCCGCGGGACCCCCCCTGGGGCAGAGCTCGGGCCTCTCGCCCTGGTGATGGGAGCAGAGGCTGCTCACCCAGCTAGTGAAGAGCTCCTTGGACTTGATCTGTGTGACAGGGGCAAGTTGGGGTGGGGGGGACCCGGGTGGGAGTCACCCAATGCCCCCAGCCCCGGCTCCAGCCCCCACCAGCACCTTGAGATGGTAGATGTTCTCCTCCGTGTCCAGGTCGACCCGCTGCGCCTTCTTGTTGATGGACATGACAGACTGACGGACATCGATGGCTCCGTGCAGTTTGCCCTTGAGGACCTGGGGGAGCCCGGGGACACCTGTCAGGGGGAAGACCCCCTTCCTCACAGGGGCCATGGGGTCTCCCCCACCCCGAGCCCTCAGGGAGGCTGCACAGACGCAGCCCAGCCCCACACTCACGTCCTGGCGTGTGGTGGCGTATTTCAGGATGCCGTTTTCCAGCACAAAGTACCTCTGGGGACAGAGAGGGACGATTGTTACAGGGCGGGGCGAGTAGAGACTGGTCCCTGCAGCCCCCCATCCAGGGGTCCAAATCGCCCCAGGGATGGGGACGGCGCCCAGGACCGACCGGGTGGCCAGGGGACGGCTCCCGGTGCCAGCTCTCCCCCGTTACCTTGTGCCAGCCCTTCAGGGGCCATTTCCTCTTCTTGAGCAGGTACCCCTCGTGCCGCTGCGGCTCCTGGCCCGGGCTGCCCCGCGCACATGGCTCCTCCACCACCTCCCAGCTCTCCGAGCCCTGCCGGGAATGGGGATCAGCGTGGGGGTCCCTTGGCACCAGGAGCAGCCAGGGTGCTCCCCACCTTGTCCCCAGGCAGGGACACTTGGTACTCCCCAGGGGACGGTGCATCTCTGTATCCCCCTTCTTAAAGTGGGGGGAAGCCCCCTGAGGGCCCATGGCACCCCCGGTCCAGCCTGGGTGCATCACTGGGATCCTGCTGAGCCCCCCCCCCCAGCCCAGAGACCCCCGACCTGCTGAATGCTGCTGTGCTTGGAAGACACGGTGCTGTTGGAGCGTGACAGGGCCCTTTTCGGAGAGGACAGGTCCTTCTCGTGGCTGCCCATGGCCGGTGAGCGGCGGGGGATGGGGGGACCAGGCCAAGCTCCCCCTCCCATCCGCACTGTGGGGCTGGTGGACCGAGCTCAGCCGTCACGGCCCGGGCGGTGGGAGCCACTGCAAGGAGGGGATGGCACGTCAGGGAGCCCAGGGAGGGCATCTCCCACCCTGCCAGCGGTTTTCGTGCCCTGCCAGACACCCTCATCCCTTCCCTCGCGGGGACAAGAGGTGGGGGGGGGATCCTCCTGCCCCCCGGGAGCGGGAAGCCTCGCACGTGACTGCGGCTGGGACCCAGAAGCTTCTGCGCGTGATGGAGCCTTCGACCCACCCAGCCTTACCTCGCCTCCGCTGCCCGGCCCTCGCCCGCCCGGTGGGTCCAGAGTCCGGCCCTGCTGCCCCGTGGACTGGGTCCCACAGGGCACCCCTGCGGCGGGCACAGCCGGGAGGGCAACCCGGGGAACAGAGACCGGGATCAGCCCCGGTCTGTCCCGACACCCCCGAGCCAGGACACGCCCCCCAAAAACCCCGATCTAGCCACGCTCCCTCCCGGCAGGGCGTTCCCTTTGCCCTTCTCAAATACAGGAAGGGGAAACTGAGGCACGGGGAAGCTTCCCCCTCCCCTTGCCAGCCCCCCTCCGGCGCTGCCCTTGCCAGGGTACCCAGGCGTCCCAGCTGCAGTTGTAGCGCCAAGTCCCGGGATAACCCTGGGATGGCGGCCAAGACGCGGC
>NW_008796180.1:4158-6088 GCF_000699145.1 Aptenodytes forsteri
ACGAGGCCTCCAGCATCTCCACCACCACGCTTTAATGGACAAGACAACGATCCCACAGATGCAGCTCAGCCAGTGCTGCCAGGCTCCCCTTCGTTGCCCCCGTTCCGGAGGGCGCGGGGGCTTGGCACGCTGGACATCGTCCTCGCCAGCACCACCACAGGTCCCCGCCACGCTCTGCCTCCTCCAGCCGATCCCAGCGACCCTCCGACCGCAGCCCCACAGCACCCGAAACGCAGCCGGGTTGTTCCCAGGCAGGGGTAGCGGGGAGCAAAGGGAAGGGTCAGGGCTCCCCAAACGGGCCGGTGGTGCCGCAGGGCCCCGCTGCCCTCAGTCCCGCCGCTGGCTGCCCACCCAGCGCCGAATCTTCGATCCCTGACCCCTCCCCGACTGCAGCCGGTGAAGGAGCCGACTCCCGGCCAACACACAGGGCCCAACTGGGGGCCGGGGGCCAGCATCAATGAGCCCCCAAGCTCTGGGCAGGGGCGGGCTCAGCCGGACTCCCCGTCTCCCCAGCCTGCAGCCTGCGGATGTGCTGATCCAGGAGAGCCGTGAGGTGCACGGAGCCACGCTGGAGCAGGGAGGACGTCTGGGAGGGCAGGAGGGCCAGGGCACCCGCCGTCTGCCCCTGGGAAGCCTCCAGCGAGGGCAGCTTGGCGAAGTTCTCCACTCCCTGCCTGCTCAGGATGGTGTCGTCGATGCAGGCGCCTGGAAGAGAGGAGCAGAGCTGAGGACGGGAGATGGGGTGCCAGAGCCCTTTCGTCTTCCACAGGCGCACAAGGAAAGGCTTGCTCCTGCAGGCAGGACTCCCGTCCCTCGCCATCCATCCCCTCATTTTAACGGACACGACAGCGATCCCGCAGAGGCAGCTCCCTCAGCGTGGGCCCTGCCGGACGGAGCACCTCTCCCCAGCGCCGGAGGAGAGCCCCAAGCCCGGTGCCAGCAGATGGGGACGCAGGGAAGGCTCTCACCCAGGAGGTTGATCTGCGGCACTCCCTTCAGCACCCGCAGCATCTCCTTCGCCTTCGTTTCCGGGCTCACCAGCAGGATATTGCGCGCCACAAAGAGCGGGAGGAGATTCTTGTACTTGGACTGCGACAGCACGGGTCTGACGATCTGGGGGAGACAGCTCTCAAACTGAAGCAGGGGAACACGGAGGCTGCTTTTCACCCCAGCAGGCACCACGCGGTCGTCCCACCTCTCCTCCTCCACCTTTCCCCCGCAACCCCACCGGGATCTGCCCTGGCAGCTCTGCCCCTACCTCGTTCAGGACGAACTTGACCTCAATGTTGTGCTTCCGGAGGTAGTGCCTCATCAGCACCACGTCCTCGTCGGGCATGGAGTTGTACTGACAGACGGCAATCATCCGATTGTCCCGGAACACCTCCTCCACCTGCCGCCGTAACAGCCGGACGTAACCGTCGTCCTGAAGGGAGCGAGCAGCGATGGGCCGCAGGGAAGGGGCGAAGGCTGCTGCCTCCCCCCACTCCCACCCCGCAAACGGACCTACTGCCGTGAGACGACGACGCGGATCGTGAGACGACGGCGCGGATCGGGACTCACCTGGTTTCCACCAGCTGGGGCATCTCCCAGCCACCCACAACGTGACGAAAAGGGGCAGTTAAACACCCCAGAAAGCTCTCGTACAGGTGTCCAGCCAGGCTAACCCCGGGGCAGGGCTGTCCCGGAGGTCCGAAACCACACCCGGTGGGAGCTGCAAACCCCGCGTCAAATCCCCGGAGCAAAGCAGACACACGGGGTGTGCAAAGCCACTCGGACACCGAGGCCCCACAGCCGCACACCAACAACGGCCACACGCCAGAAAAATCACCTCCTCCAGCGTTTCCTTCCTGGGGGCCAGGCAGCGCGGCGGGACGGCCGGCCGCGGGGCGAGGTACTCGGTCACGGCCATCAGCTTCTGGCGCTGGAAGTG
>NW_008796180.1:6976-8807 GCF_000699145.1 Aptenodytes forsteri
CAGCCTGGGGAGGTGTGGGGGGGCTGGACCCCGCTGGCCTGGGCCCCGTCACTCTGGGTTTCCCACAGGCCATGAGCAGACATCTCCGGGGGTGACCCTCACCGACCACCTCATCACTATGAGGAACCTGCCTCGGCTGGTGGAGCCCCCGCACCCACAGAGCCGGTGAGGATCTGCACAGGGCCCACCTTCATCACCCAGGCTGACAGGGAGGGTCTCTTGGCACAAAGGACACCCCGAGCGTCCCCCCTTCCTCTAGATCCACGGAGCCGGTGTCCCCCTCGACCGTCCGCTTGGACTGGGAGAACATCTGTGCTATTGGGAGACTCCAGAGCCTGTGGGAGATTCACAGCCTCTACCTGCAGCAGGTAAGGCACTACGGCAGGCGCGGGGCAGTGGGGATCAGCCCTGGTCCTGCGGGTAAAGGCCTCCTCGGGGGGACCACAAACACCCCCAGTTCTGCTCCGGAGTTTTGCCTCCCCGCATGGCCAGAGGGGCTGGCAGCGCTCCCCTCCGATGACAGTGCCACCGACGGAATTCGAGCGAGGGTCTGGCGTCAGCCATTCGGTGTTTTTCAAACCCGCATGAGGAGCCTTAGGGTCCTTCTGAACCGTGCTGGTCTGCCCGTGCTGTCGCAGCCCCATACCCCCTCCATAAAGCTCCCGTGGCAGTGGTGGGACATCATGTTGTCTGTGTGAGGTTGGAGTGATTCTGGGGGGCCTCCCGAAGTCTGATTTTTCATGCAGTAAAAAAACCACGTTGCTTTTTTTTTTTTTTTTCCCAGAACCACATTTAGAAGATCGAGAAGAAGATCGAGAATCTGGGCTGCTTTCCCAACCTGCGGTACGGGCAGCTCCTGCCCCCAAGCAGATAGCTTTCCATGGTCAGAGGACAGCGGGGCTCCCTCCTTCCCTTGGCAGAGCCGGGGGGATTTGAGTTGCAGCCCCTGACAGCCTGGTGCTGCTGGCTCTGACCCTGGGGGCTGTGGCGTTCCCCCCTCCTCACACCACTGCCCTCCCTGTGCTCCGCAGATTCCTCTCCCTGGCTGGAAATCGCATCCGCAGAGTGGAGAACCTGCAGCCCCTGCTACACCTGCGCGTCCTGGACTTGTCCCACAACCAGATACAGACGCTGGACCCAGGTGGGAGGCAGGAAAGGGTCCGGACGTGGCCTGGGTCTGCCCGAGAGGTGCCTTGGGTACCGGGAAAACACCGGCAGACCCTCGGTCCAGTCTCAGCCAGGGCCTCTGGCCCTCAGGTCCCAGCCAGAGACCCAGCAGAGCCACCCTGGGGCTGGCCTGCGTGTTCCAGCATGACACCGGAGGAGCCCTGTGGCCAGGTTTGAGCCATCCTTTCTGCTGGCAGACTCCAGGTGTCTGCTTCCACCTTGTGCCCTGCTTCGGCAGAACATTTCAGCGGCTCAGATCAGACTTGGGGATTTCAACCTCATGGCAAAGCTGCTCCAGCCCCGACAACCTTTCGTGCATCTTTCAGCCAGCTCCTCCCATGGGTGGTTTTTGGCAGAAGAGTGACGGACAGAGAGATAATATCTCCTTTCCTTCCCCTGTAGCGTTGCTATTGTGGCACCAGGCCTTCTGCTTGCAGACGGGAGAAAGTGAACAGTGAGGGCCTGGGAGGGGGAAACCCCTCAGTTCTCACATGGGAGTGTGTGCAATTCACATTCCTGCCCTCCCTGCCTCAGTTTCCCCAGCTGTGAGGTGAGAGACTGCTCCCCACAGTGGGGCTGTCGCCGTGGGAGTGGGTGAAGAGCTGCGGGAGACGGGGGGCGTGGGGGTTTGGCGGGGGGGGGGGGGCAGAGGCCCCGCCCGCGC
>NW_008796180.1:8846-11698 GCF_000699145.1 Aptenodytes forsteri
GAAACGAATGCACCCACCAGCACGGATACAGGTGGGTCAGGGGAGCCTGTGGGGGAGAGCGGAGGGGGAGAACAAGTCCCCCAAATCACACGAGCCCCTGAGCAGGGTACAGCCCCCCCCAAATATCAAATACAGCCTGAGCCTCCCCACCCAAACCCCAGAAATCTGAATCTCTGCTCTCTGCCCAGGCCAGGCTGTGGGGTGGGCTGTGCAGAGCGGTGCTGGGAGGGGACAGTGCCAGGGGGTTCGGTGCCACCCCAACCCACTCCCAGCCCCGAGGCGATGCCGCGTGGCGGGGGAACGTCTGCTCTTCCTTCGGTGCTTGCAGAGAGCTGGTGATAGGAGCCCTGCCCCACCTCCTGCAGCTGGATGCCCAGCAGGTCCGTGGCAGCATGGGCGAGGAAGAGGAGGAAGGAGGCTCTTCCAGCAGTGAGGACGAAGATGACGAGTCGCTCTCTGAGCCGAGCGGCCCTTTCACTGCAGGCAAAGGTGCCCAGACTGAAGCAGGACACATTGCACACTTGGGGGTTAAGCAGGCCGGTCCCTCTGTCCCCAAGGGTGACAGGAGTGGCAGGGAGCTCGGGTGGCCGTGCCAGGTCTCCTGTAATTCTTCTCCGTCCCTGGCAGATTTCTTTGTGGATCTGCACCGGGAGCTGGCCGGGCGCTCGCGGCGGAGGCGGAGGGAGGCCCTGAAGGAACACCGGACCCGTCTGGAAGAGCTGGAGGAGCTGCGGGAGCGTCGGGGTCTGCTGCTGCCTCCCGCACCGCTGAGCCCAGGCAGGGAGGGAGCAGCCTGCATCACAGCCCCAGGCCCCAAGCGGTCTCAGCCCCGTCCCCAAGCGAAGCCGGGGACGCAGCTGCCACCCCTGCCGGGACCTGGTGGGCAGCACGCCTGCCCACAGCCCCAGCGAGCTCCTGGCAGGAGCCAGCCCCGGACCAAGGCTCTGGAGGAGGAAGCTCGCGCCAAAGGAGCAAGAAATAGGCAGTTACCCCAAATACCCCGCACCAGCACGGCACCGCGCAGTTAGGATTAAAGCCTCTTTATTCCTACACCAATCCGCCTGTCTGCCACGGAGCCCCCAGCCCCGCGGCCGGCCCCGGAGGGGCCGGGCACAGGCAGCTCTGCCTGATGGTGGGAAAAGACACGCTGGGCTGCAGGCAGGACTCCAAATCCCGCTCCACATCCCTCTCCTTCCCTCCGCACCTGCGTTTCAGGCCACGGCCACCTCTCAAAATTCCTCCTGGGGCAAGTTAGGGGGCTGGAGGCTCCGCACTCCTAGGCAGGGCTGGAGATGCCGGTCGAGCCGTTCCCCACCACGCTGTCAGCGGCAGATCCACGGTGGGAGGAGGCGAGGAGCCGGGGCTGGGCACCGGGAAGGTTTTCTCATCCCCTATCCAGGAGCAATGCCGCGGGGGGGCCGAGCCCACCCACCTGTGCAGGGTTTATGTGTAAAACTTCATCTCTGCCTCCACGCAGTCGAAGAAGAGGTCGGCCAGCTCCTCCAGGCGGGGGGCCACCGTCCCCGCCAGCAGCGCGTTCATCCCCTCCAGGCCCTGCTTCTCCAGGTCCCGCAGCGTCTGCAGGAGCTTCTGTCCCCGCTCCTGGCGGGGTCGGGGAGGGAGGAGAGCTGAGACCGGGCGCCCTCAGGGAATTCGACTGCCTCCCACATCACCGGGGGCAGCACGAGGGTCCCGGGGCAGCAGCGGCTGGGGAAGGGTCTGCGGTACCTGGTCCCTCTCCATCAGCTCCAGCGCCGCCTGATGCCGGCGGTAGAGTTCGTGCCGCCGATCGACCGTGCTCTGGAACCGCGGGATCTTCTTGGCGGGGTCGTCACGGAAGGTGGGAGATCTCACCTGCGGCGCGGGCTTGAGGCCGGCCACAAAGACGAAGGGTTTGAAGACGGACCTGCCGGAGAGGAGCATCGGGGCCCTGGGACCGGCCAGCGCGAGGACGGATGCTGCTCCCTGGGGACACTCAGCCCACAGCATGACTCTGCCTCATCCCCGTCACCCCCAAAGCGGGGCTGTCCCTCACCGGCGTCCTCACCTGGAGGGGTCAGGGGTGGCCGTGAAGAAGTGGACACAGGGCAAGGTGGGGTCCCGGGGCAGCACGGACACCATGCTGCCCGCCGTGCGGAAGCCCTCCGAGTCCACGCAGATCCCGCTGGCCTTGTCCCGCAGGATGGCCATGAACGTCTCCGCTGTGATGTGACCTGGCAGGCGAGGCAGAGCCACATCACCACCGGCTGCCGCGGCCACGGGGAGCGTGGAGATGCCAGGGCGAGCCATGGGCAGCCGTCCCCGTCCCCCGTCCCCACCTGCATGCTGCCGCAGCAGCTCCTTGCCGGCGCAGTAGCGGGCCTTGGCAGCCTCCATGCGGGCGGGCTGTTGCGTCAGGGAGAAGACCTCGGCGAAGTTGAACTCGCCATCCCCGCTCCACCAGCCCTGGCTGCAGGCTCGCTGCCGCAGCCCCACGTGCTCGGCCGTGATCTCCCTCCCGATGCTGAGCTGGTTGGAGATGTTGCGGCTACCCTCTGTGAAGGCCGGGGGGGGGTGTGTGTGTCAGGCTGGAGGGGGGACAGGGCTCCCCATCCTCCCGGTACAACCAACGCCCGCTCACCTCGGATCCGCTGGGCTGCCCAGTACCGGCCAGCCGTCTCCAGCACCCAGGCCTCGGCGCGGTCAGCCAGCAGGAAGGTGTTGTGGTAGACAAAGGGCACCGGCTCCTCCTTGCAGCTCCCGCCCTGGCCGTAACGCTCCAGCAACGCCGCGATCACCTCCAGGGCCTCCCGGGCAGAGCTGCCCCGCTCCAAACCCAGCCTGCCACACCGGCAGCACCCCATCAGCCCGCG
>NW_008796180.1:11752-11968 GCF_000699145.1 Aptenodytes forsteri
TCCCCTCCCCAGGTCCACCCCCAGCAGCGCCTCGTCCTCCCCCAGGGGCTCGCGGGTCCAGACGCCCTCGTTGCCCACGCAGACGCCGTGCTCGTTGGCCCCCATCTCGGCGCCCCACAGCCAGGCGGGACGGCTCAGCACCACCGCGTGGGTCCTCTCCACCTGCTCGATCTCCAGGTAGGTGCACTGCGGTGGGGGGGGGGGAACACGGGGTGG
>NW_008796180.1:13979-14465 GCF_000699145.1 Aptenodytes forsteri
CATCGCCCCGGGACCCCCTGCTCGGTGGTTCCTTCTCCAGCCCACCCTTGGGGTCCCCCCGGCGCAGCCCCCCTAAACCTGCCCCGGCAGCTGCAGCATGGGAGACCCCACCACGCCGGAGTCCCCGGCCGCTGACAGAGCCAGGCTCGGCTACCAAAATCCAACGAGCCACCGGCTTAACGCCGCAGCACCCTGTGGAGGGTCCTGACCTCCCCCCCCCGGGGTCCCCTCGAGACATGAAATCCCATCCGGGGGCACCGAGGGGGAATTTTGTGCCGGAAAATGCAAATGCCGGAGTCGGGGACGTCCTTCGAGAGCTGCGGGCAGCCCAGGTCACCCGAGTCCTGCGGAGGGACGGTGGCGGCCATGCCGGGGCTGGGGACGCGTCCCCGTGGACGCCCCCAGCGAGACTTCACCTCATGCTAGCGAGACTTTGCTGGGTTTCTCCAGCCCCCAGCCCCGCAGCGGGGCTGCCATCGGCTCGGC
>NW_008796180.1:16344-16849 GCF_000699145.1 Aptenodytes forsteri
GAAGGGTCCCCCTGGCCCCTGCCCGGGGTCCTCCCCACCTCCATCCGTTTTCCCCCCCCGGGGCTCAGCGGCTCAGTTTGTGGGGGCGGCGTTACCCCCCTCGGACTCCCTCTTGCCTCCCTTGCCGGCCGACGGGTCCCCGGCGCCCTTGACCTCGGGTTCGCCCCCGTCCTTGCCCGCATCGTGTGTCTTCATGTGCTTGCCCAGATGGTCGCTGCGCATGAAGACGCGGCCGCAGACGGGGCAGGCGAATTTCTTCGCGCCGGTGTGGGTCTGGAGGTGCCGCTGCAGCTCGTCGGAGCGGGTGAAGCGTTTGCCGCAGAAGAGCCAGTTGCAGACGAAGGGTCGGTCGCCGCTGTGCCAGCGCAGGTGGGCTTTCAGGTGGGAGGTCTTGGCGTACGCCTTCCCGCAGCCGGGGATGTGGCAGTTGTGTAGGTGCTTGCGTTTCACCCCCTCGGGGCAGGGACCCCCCCTTTCCGCCTCCTGGCAGTTGGGGCAGCGGCAG
>NW_008796180.1:18571-19291 GCF_000699145.1 Aptenodytes forsteri
GCGTGGGACAGGGACAGACCCCCAGGGAGACACCCGGGGGGTGCTGAAGTTTTTGGGGTGGGGGATCCCCTGCGCAAAGGGGCTGGACCCCCAGAGCCCCCCCAATCCCCAGCACTATGAGCACAGGGCAGGGAGGGGGTCCCCAACACTGAAGACCCCCCAGCTGCACGCAGACACCGTTTTCCCCTGCCAGGCGGCACTGGGGAGAGCCAGGGGACCCCAAGGATAGGGGCAGGAGCTGGGGGGTGCCAAAATCCCCCCGACGGGACCCACCTCCACCTGCAATACCCAAGTGCCTGCAGGAGCTTGGCCTCGAGCTGGTGCCAGGGCGGCGGGTGGGACGAGCCCCCCAGGAGCGGCGGCCTGAGCAGGTTTTGGGGTGCTGCTCCTCAGGGGGGGCTCAGCTCTGCTCACCCCAACCCTGGGGGGGTGGGGGGTGTGGCACCAATTTCGGGGCCGGCTCCTGGGGACCATCTCTGCCTCCTGGGGATGCCAGCGGGGTAGGTGATGGCTGGCACCGAGAGGGGGTCATGGCTCCCAACCCAGCACTGATCCCCAGTGGGGTCCTGAGCCCCCTGCTCCCCATGGGTGCTAGATTGGGGTCAAACCCATGAAACCCCATGGTGATGGCCCTTTGTGGGACTACAAGGCGGCAGCCTGCCCCGCACAGGGCCCCCCCAGATCTGGAGACAGAGGGGACCCGGCAGGGACGTCCTCCAG
>NW_008796180.1:21929-22862 GCF_000699145.1 Aptenodytes forsteri
ACGGCTCAACCGCCGCCACCGAAACGCGGCTGCCTGTGGGGTGAGCGTGGCCCCACGGCTCGGCTGGGCACCGGGGTGGGGACCCCGGGATGGGGACCCCAGGACGGGCAGGGGCAGGGCAGGCGGCAGGGCAAGCTGCTGATGGCGGCTTGGCCGTAAATAGATGGTGGTGAACATGCGATCCGACGCTCAAGTGCTCTGTGGGGCACGTGGGGGGATGCAGGGGGACCCCAGCCCCAGGGTCTCACCACCTCTCCTCCCCTGCGCCCACCCGGGAGGTGCCGGGGGCCGTTCCCGTGGCCACAGGGAAGGGGGATGCTCCAGCTCGGGGACGCCCGAGCGCTGTTCAGGCCAGGCTGGTGGCCCCGGGCTCCCCAGCTGCCTCCCAGGCGCCGTATCGCGGCCGCCAGCGGCTGTCCGGGGCAGGGAGCAGTTTGCAGACTTTGCATGTACAGCTCCAGGCACCAGCCAGACCGATCCCCAGCCTGATCCCGATCCCCAGCCCGGCTGTGCCACCACAGGGAGCAGGGACCCCAGGGTGTGCCTTTCCCCGTGCATTGTGCACATGGTGGGGACGCGGCTCGTCCTGCGTCCCTTTGCTCCGGGATCTCCTCCCAGTCTCCCCAGTGCTTCGGGGACTGGTGGTGCGGGAGGGAGATGGCTCCCTGCCCGGGGGTCCCAGGTGCCAGCTGCCATGGCTCCTCTCCCACCCGTTCCTGGTGTGGCCCCTCTCCCTACCAGCCCCGGGCCACGGAGGGGCTGCATGGCAGGAGGATGTGGGACACCGTTGCGCCTCCTTTGGGGACAGGGACGAGGACCTGGGGAGGTTCCGACCTGCTCACGCCACCAGCGCCCAGCCCCAAGGCCCCCCCGCGATCCTCTTGGACCCCATCCCAAAACACGGCTCCTGGGCTGGGGGGGAAGGAGCCACCG
>NW_008796180.1:24094-26130 GCF_000699145.1 Aptenodytes forsteri
GTTCGCCACGGGGCCTCAGACGGGGAGAGCCAAAGCGCCCGGATCCTCCCCGGAGGTTTTTGGGGGTGCTGCCCCCGGCCCCGCACCCAGACAGCCCCGGGGGGATGACTCTGGGCTGACGCTGAACCCCCTGCGGGGTGCAGCCAGGGGTGCTAGTGGGAACTGGGGGGGATCCTGAACCTGCCGGGGCTGGCACGGTGGGGACGATGCTGGGTGGGTCAGGGACTGGGGTGGCCCTGGGTGCTCCACAGCCCCATGAGGGGGGAGGTCACAACCCCGTGCACCCATGGGTGAGCAAACCTGGGGACCGCCGGCGCCCGGTATGCGGGGTCCCAGCCCAGACTGGGCCCCCGTGGGACCTCCGTCACCCCCCCGCACCAGGGTCCCAAATCCCCACGCCTGCACCTGGAGGGCACAGCTTGGCACAGCCCCCATTGCTCCCACAGCCCTTCGGCCACTAAAGCAAACGGGGGGACGGGGACACACGGTCCTGTCCCTGTCCCCAAGCTGTGCCATCACGGGGCTGTCCGCCCGGTCCCCGGGGAAAAGCTGAAGGCAGGGCACCTGCCTGCCTGGCAGAGATATCTACCGGGATTATCGCGACGGGCTTCCCCTGCCCGCAGTGCGTGCCAGGTTGCGGTGTGCCCCGAGGGAGCGTTTCTCACCGGGAGCAGGAATTACTGTCGGAACTCGACCTCTGCGACGTGGCGACGGAGCTGACGGCTCGGTGTAGTTTTAAATACGGCTTTTAATTAGTTCCATGTAATCTCCCTGCCTATCTGCGCCCGACCGGCCCGGCTGTCAGTCACCGCGTGGGGAAACCTGCCTGGCACGACGGCGGTGAGCGCCCAGCGTCGCACACCGGGGATGGGGCACGTGGCTGCACCGGGGACGGGGACACACGGCTGCACCGGGGATGGGACACAGGGATGCACCGGGGACAGGGACATGCAGCTGCATCGGGGATGGGACACGTGGCTGCACCGGGGACGGGGACACACGGCTGCACCGGGGATGGGACACAGGGATGCACCGGGGACAGGGACATGCAGCTGCATCGGGGATGGGACACGTGGCTGCACCGGGGACGGGGACACACGGCTGCACCGGGGATGGGACACAGGGATGCACCGGGGACAGGGACATGCAGCTGCATCGGGGATGGGACACGTGGCTGCACCGGGGACGGGGACACACGGCTGCACCGGGGATGGGACACAGGGATGCACCGGGGACAGGGATGTGCAGCTGCACCGGGGATGGGACGTGTGGCTGCACCGGGGACGGGGACACGCGGCTGCACTGATGGTGGGACGCGCAGCTGCGCTGAGGACAGGGAGATGCGGTTACACCAGGGATGGGGACACACAGTGGCCCTGGGAACAGGGACACGTGGCTGCACCAGGGATGGGACACGCGGCACGACCGGGGATGGGACACCGGGCTGCATCAGGGACAGGGGCACGTGGCCGCACTGGGGACAGGGACATGTGGCTGCCACAGGGGACAGGGTCACACGACCACACCAGGGGCAGCATCCACTCAGTCGTGCCACCGCTGCCTCCCCCCCGGCACAGGGCTGTGCCGGGACCCCATCGGGGTTGGAGCTGACGGGGGGGGGCACCTGGCCACCCCCCAGCCCGTGGGTGCCCACACCAGCCCGTCCCCATCCCCAGTGGCCCCGTGGGGCTCGGGGGAGGCGGGGTCCGACGCGGGAGCAGCTCTGCTCCCGGCGGGACCGAAGGGGCGGGAGGCAGCGCCAGGCGGACGCCGGGCCCCCTCGCAGCGGTGACGGCACCGTCCCCCCCTCGCTTGGTTTAGCCTCCGCTAAACCACTTTCTAATTCTTTGCAGAAACCATTAGGAACGGCTGACAACCTTGGCCAGGCGCGGGGACGGGCTGGCGGCTGAGGAGGTGCCGTAATTGCCGTAATTGAGCGTGGGCCTGGGCGCGCTTCCCGTGCCGGGTCGCATTCAGCTGGCACGGGGCACGGGGTGGGTGGCAGGGGGCTCAGGGACGGGGACCGCGGGGATGGG
>NW_008796180.1:26984-27445 GCF_000699145.1 Aptenodytes forsteri
GGTGCCACGGGGGAGTTGCGGGTGGTGTAGTGAGGGGGACCGCGGGGATGGGGACGGCGGGGGACGGCGTGCCCTTGCCCCATGTCACGGCTCCAGGTCCTCTGGGTCCTCCGGGTCCTCCCGGTGCAGCCTGGCTCTGCAGGGGTCCCTGCCTCGCTGCGTGGACCTGTGTCCCTGTGTCCCTGTGTCCCCATATCCCCATCCCAGCCATGCTGTGCCAACCCGAGTCCCCGTCCCCGCCTCGCTGTGCGCACCTGCGCCCCCGTCCCAACTTCACTGCATGGACCTGTGTCCCTGTGTCCCAATGTCCCTGTGTCCCCGTCCCCTGCCTCGCTGCACAGACCCGCGTCCCCGTCCCCACCCCACTGCACAGAGGTGGTCTGGCCGGCGTCGTGGGGACGGCCCTTTCCCAGGGACGATGACAGTGATCGTGCCCGCGCTCGCGTCCGCGCCGGGCTCAC
>NW_008796180.1:29241-29753 GCF_000699145.1 Aptenodytes forsteri
CCCAGCACAGGCGCGCGGCCAATCACAAGCGGAGCTCGGCCGCCTCGCGTCTCCCATTGTCTTCTCTGCATGTCAATCAAGATGGCCGCGACCAACCGGAAGGCGGATTTTGGGTTGCTCCCGCCCACGAGGAAGTCCGCCTCCCCCGCCTCGAAAGGCTTGTCAATCAATCAGCGGATGGCGACAGGCTGGGCTCGTTCCCATTAGCCAGCTGCGCTGTCAATCAGAGATCTGCCCTCCCATTGGGTCTCTGCTTCCGTCCGTCAGCCCGGAGGCCCGCGCCCATTGGCGGAGCTGTCACTCCATCACGGGTCCTATTGCTCGGCGGAGCTGCCCATCAAGCGCAAATCCGCGGCAGATTGGCCGACGATAAAGCATCTCGCCGTCCGTTGGCCAGAGGGCCGGCAAGCCGGGTGGAGATTGGTCAAGAGGCCGCCGAGGGGGCGGGTCACCTAGGGCGGTGCCCGAGCGGCCCCGGAGGAGGAAGATGGCGCCGTGAGGGGGTCGGAGCC
>NW_008796180.1:30633-31399 GCF_000699145.1 Aptenodytes forsteri
CGCAACAGGATCTCGGCTGCTCAGGGAGCCACGGATCGACGCTGCTGGAAGTTTCCACCAGGGCCTCTCGTTGCTCTGGGGGAGCCGCCGCTCGAGGGTGCCCCACGATCCGCTTGCTCCCGCGCCTCAAAACCTCTCCTTCCTTGTATGTGCAGAGCGAGGAGCTGCACCCTCCTCCCCGAGGCCAGTCCTTCCGCAGAGTGCCTGTGCATCCTTGGCAGCCTGGCCGTCCTGGCTCCCTTTATTTTAGCTGCTTCTCCTCTTCCTCCTCCTCACATGCAGCCAGAGCGCCAGGGAATTTCCCCCCCCAGCATCAAGGAAGGAGAAAACAAACTGATCTTGGCAAGTGGCTGTAACGCCTGCGCTGTCACAGGCGTGTCGGAGTCAGACCAGGAGTTAAAACAACAACAACAGAAATCCCAGCCAGTTTATTCTAAGGCATCGCTTGATTTCCTGCTGTTAATATGTAAATATGCAGGTGTTTGAGCTCCTTTCTGCCCGACTTTGAATATTTGCTTGTGGCTCTGACAAACACATGGGGCTGCTACCATTGGCATGGGTTTTTTTTTCCCCATGACTGTGCTTAGCTTCGTAATCCCGAGCGGTTTTTTGCAGTTGCCGAGGTCTTTCATGGATTTTAGGGGACTCTGGTTCACCTTCACGCTCAAGGTGCTAATTAAAACCCCGGCAACTCGGATCAGGTGTGTCAATTGGCTTAAACCGAGTGCTGAAAGTTAGGATCGCGTTCACCTCCCCGTGGCCCCCC
>NW_008796180.1:31474-35010 GCF_000699145.1 Aptenodytes forsteri
CCCCAAAAAAAGATCCATCGGGCAGATGGGAAGGGTATTTTGGGGAGCAGAGACTCCCCTGCAGTTGGAGAACCTGGACTGAAGGCTTGTGCCCCGTCTGTAAGTTGGTGTGGTATTTCCCCTCTCAGAGGGGGGCCGTGAGAAGGTAACAAGGATATCGTGGTGATAGGGCTTGAAATTGTGCTCTAAAATATACAAAACTTTCCAGACCACCCCACCACCCCCCCTAAAAGGGAGTTTTGTAGCTGCGTAGAAGTGCCTGCGCTGCTCGAGCTGCGGGACGGGGCGTTGGTTGTGGCTGTGAGGACTGGCAGGTACCTTCCCGTCAGGGTTTGCCTCTGTCCCGGGCTCCTCAGCTGAGCTGGAATCCGTAGATCCTGCGGAGGACTGCCCGGCAGCTCCCCGAGGAGAAGGGCTTGTCCCGGTTAGGAAGGAAAAAAAAACATCTCTCCCCTTTATATCTCTTGTAGAATATTGAAGATAGTGGCACAGTTTCCAAAGTAAATAAATTCTTGTGAGAAGCGAAGGAGCCGTCTCTGAGCAAACCTACCAATCGTGCTGGTGTGAGCGGTCCAGCTGGCTGCTGGCAGGCGTTTCCCCCGGCTGGACATGGGGTCTCATGGGCTGGCGCGGTTGGTAAGTTTTCTCTTCCTACAGCTCCATCGCTCGAGTCCACCGTGGACATTTTTTTTTTTCCCCCCCGGGCTGGCGCGTTGGTAAGTTTTCTCTTCCTACAGCTCCATCGCTCGAGTCCACCGTGGACATTTTTTTTTTGTGCCGTGAGCTCACGGCGGACGGCGGCCTCGGGGGAGAGACCTCGGGGCGTCTGGAGAGTTGGTCGGGACGCGAGGCTCTTGGTCCGTGTGTCCTGGGGCAGGAATGAGTCCTGGTTGTGCTCGTTTGAGGAACGTAATAGAGGAAACGGTTCTCGAGCCAGAAATCGCTGCGTTTTTGGTTGCTTTGTCCTTTTACAGGGGTGAAGGCAGGCAAGGGGTGAGGAGGCTGTTGTTTCCAGGCTGTAGGGAGACGGTTTCCGTACAAAACTGCACTTGTGACAAGCGGAGGAAGAGGAGGTGGCCAGAGAAAAACGAATTTTATGAATCAGTGCTCTTTAATTGCCTTGAGGGAGAGTCCTCTTTCGCTTGAGGCTTGGCTGGGGGGTTTACGGAAGGGCAAACTGGACCCGAACTGCTCAGCAAATTCTTCGTGGGGCGTGAGTAAGCGTGTAACGCAGAGCGGGCGACGGTTTCACGGTGCACGTCTGTGAGAGGGTGCTGGGGGGGGGGGCGGGGGGGAAGCTCCTGCCTCTCAGAAGGGTCCGTTTCCCCCAGGGCAGATCCAGAAACGTTCCCTGCGGGCAGCGACAGTCCTGCTCCCGGTTCCGTCCTGGGCAAACAGCCCGGAGAGTGAAGCTGTGTGCTTTGGTACCCGCTTGGTTTTCACCGCGGGTTTATACCCGTGTTACACCCTCAGGATGTGAAACTGTCGCTGTTGGACTTGGACGTAAATTGTACAAGTGAGAAACTCGCGGAGGGATTACACCGCAACTGCGGCAACACAGGGCTTCTCCCCCAGTCATTATCCTTATTTATTTGTTCGGGCTAATGGGATCTCTCCTGGTATGTGTCTCTCTTTCTGGCCAGCTCAGCGTTGCTCTTATTTGTAGTCAGGGCTGTTAATCCTCGGCAGTGCCCTAATTCTGCTGAAAGGGAGGGTGCAGCCATTGAACTCGGGCAGCCGTACAAGCTCCCGGCTTTCTGGGAAGAAAGCATCCTTTTATCGCAGGCCAGCTCGCTGGGTGCGAGCGTCTGATGCTTTCATCTCTGGGAGGTTGCCACAGCGAGCGGCAGCGAGTGGCTTCAAGGGAATGGATGCCCTTCGCTAAGGAACGGGGCGAGTAATTTCCGTGCGATGCCGTCCCAAGGCGCCTGGGACTCTGACCTGACTCTTCCCCGGGGATTTATGCGCTCGGTCGCGGCAGGGCTGTGAAAGAGCCTCCGCGGTGCCTCGAGAGGAGCCGTGGAGCCTGTGCTGGCGAGGGGCGAGCTGCCTGCCTTTGGGAAGCGGGCTCCTTGGTGACTTGGCCCGGGGCCCGATCGCTCGGTTTCTTAGCGGCTTTCTGTTTGGCGAAAGCCTTGGCGTTCCCAGGGAGGAGACGTCTGTCTCGGTCCATGCTGCGCGGGACAGCCGAGGGGTGCGGGGGGAGCCGAGGGCTCTCACCCCTGGTTTTATGCGAGCGTTGACTGCATCTCGATTACCTAGAGGACTTTTCTCCCAGCCTTAAGCTGTAGTAAGATGTGATGACCGGCCCTTGCATTGGGCAGCAACAACGCGTACGCCTCCTGCGCCGTCCCTGCTAGCTGACGGTTTCAAAGTGAAAGAACCCCCTTATCTTCCCGATGCAGACGTGCCTTTTGCCCGGGGCTCCTGCAGCCACGTGCTGGCAGCGGATGCTGCTTCAAGCAAGGCCGAGTTTGCCCTTTCTGAGGTCGGGTGCTGGCCCTGTCACCCTCAGCCAGCCTGCGCTGATGCCTCTTGCCTCCGTTGCGAGTGATGCTGCCGAGCCTTTGCCGCTCCGGGCTGCGGAGCGTGGAGTTTGCTCCCTTTGAAACAAATCCCGCACCTAGTTTTCCCCATCCGTCCGAGTCCCTCGTCCAACCCTGGGTCTCCCGCGGCTCCCCGGGCGGGAGCGCAAGGTCGTTAAACGGCAGCATTGCCTGTGCCAGGTCTTCGCTTCACCTGCTCGGAGCCAGAGACCAGCGCTCTGCCACAGGCCTGGGATGCCGTTCTCGCCCGGTCCCTGCGAGCAGCAAAAAGCCACTCGCTGTGTTTAGACAGCAGTTAATTTTTGGCTGGTACCATGTGTTTGTGAGCCATCCGGGACTTCGTATCTTCATCGTGCTGCTCGTCCTCTGCCAGCGCTTCCCATCGCTCCTGCTGTCCAAGCATCTCTGTAAATACCACAGCGCTGGCTTCCCATCGGCTCGCCTGCGCCAGGGCGGCCTTTCGGAGATGCCCTGAGTAAACCCCAAGCATCCGTACTCCTCAGATGGCCGTAATTCCCCATTTGAAGTCAGGACGTTGTCAGCAGCAATAATAAAGAGTGTTCGAGCTCAGACAAGTTCTCCCTGGCACCTTGTCTAGGCAAATATTATCAAGCTATCGAGCCATACAGCGGCTGCTGGATGGGGGTGACAGGGGAATTTGCCAAAGGAAATGTCGAGGATGAAATGTCTTTCTAGTCCAGAACAAAAGATTTAGCAAATTGTGAGGATTTAGGAGTCTCTTTCCCTGGCTTCTCCCCATTAAACCTTTAAAAAGAAACTGTTGTAGCTGCCCCGGTGGCAAGAAGAGCCTCAGCCTCGGTGTTACTGCTCTGCGGCGTTCGGGGCAGCAGAAGCGATGAGTATCGGAGATTGCAAACTCCCAAGGAAAGTGTCAAAAGAGGAAGGCAGCGAAGCCGCGGGGGCAGTGACTCCCCCTCGCCCCTCGGGGTGGCCCTGCCTCGTCCCACGCTCCCACCGCGCCGTCGGAGG
>NW_008796180.1:35370-39132 GCF_000699145.1 Aptenodytes forsteri
GCCTCCTGCTGCGGCCCTCTCCTCCCCGCTCGCCGGCGGCTTTTCTCAGCCTCCTGAGGTTCCGCTGCCAGCCAGCGCCAGCCGCTTTTTTTTTTATTCCCCAAAGCGACCTTTTAATTACGTAACGACTTACAAACACTCAGCACGGACAACATAACCAAAATAATTGAAACAATGTTTTTCCAGCTTTGAAAAACACGATTCTATACCAAAACTCCGTCCTTTGAGGTTCCCAAAGTTAGAAAAACAAGCGGCGGGGAGGCGGCGTGAGCTGGGAACCGGGAGGCCGTCGGCTAGCTGGGCACGCCTGCCTTCCGCTTTGAAGCGGGGGGCTCCGCAGGGCAGCGCTGGTCTCTCAGCCCGGTGGGGGGGCCGTGGCTTCAGGTCAGGGCTGTGCTGGGGCGCAGGCAGATGGGTGAGGGCTGCAGCCGGTTGTCCGCTGTAATTGGCGTTTCCCTTTGGTGGCGAGCAGAGGGCAAAGGAAAGTGCGGGGAGAGGATGATGAGATTTCTCTAGCCCCTTTGTAACACTCCCCCCCCACACTGAAGGCATGTGGGTGAGGTGTGACGTCTTGGGCGATGCAGGGAGACGCCGGGAGAGCCCCTTGGGCATCGGGGCCTTGGGCTGGGTGCACCGAGGAGCTGTGGTCTCGGCTCTTGCTGCTGGTCTTACTCCTCCGTGTCTCTGCTTCCTCCTTGCAGATCAAGAGACAGCATGGCTGCGACTGCTGCCGTCAGCCCCAGTGAATACCTGCAGCCGGCCGCCTCCACTGCCCAGGTGAGTACGGGGGCATCGGCGGGCTCCCGGCTCCCCGCTGGGGCGGAGGGACGTGTCCTGGGGTGCAGGACAGCAGACGCTGCATCGTTTGGCCCCTCCTGCCTCCGCCGTAGCCAGCGTTGCCGCGTCAGGAAGAGGGCTGGTTGCAGGACAGGCTGGGGAGCCACGCTCTGGACTTGTTCCCAGCCCCGACGCCGACTCTTCCAGAGTCTCGTTTCTCCTCCCTGCGCTGTGTTTTCCTTAAGGACCTCTTGGGTTGTGTTAGCAGCTGATATCACAAGGTGGTCTTCGACTTAAAACTGCATGAAACAGCCCAGGGTGTGTGTAATGGGTGTAAATACCAGCAGACTTGCAGGGTATTTGCAGCTTTATAGAGCTTATAAGAACGTAGGCACATGATTAAAAGGCAGTCGCCATCCTGATGGCTAAAAGTAGAGTGAGTAGGGTGAGCTCAAGGCACACGTGATATGGGTAATTAAGCAGTTCCCTTAATAAGGGGTGTCTCATTGACATGGACTGGATTGCTTTTGATAGCGCGTACCCTTTCCTTCGCCGACTCGCTCTCCAGATGTTTGGCGCAAGCCCCTGTCTCTAACCTAATCTGTCTCCTTCCTGGCTCCCCAGGACTCCCAGCCGTCTCCTCTTGCCCTCCTCGCAGCGACATGTAGCAAGATCGGTCCCCCCGCAGTGGAAGCCGCCGTGACTCCTCCTGCCCCTCCTCAGCCAACGCCTCGCAAACTCGTCCCCATCAAACCTGCTCCGCTCCCTCTGGGCTCCGGTAAGAACAGCTTTGGGATTCTGTCGTCGAAAGGGAACCTCTTCCAGATCCAGGGCTCTCAGGTCGGCACCTCCTACCCCGGGGGGCAGCTGGTTTTTGCCATTCAGAACCCAACCGTCATCAACAAGGGCACCCGCTCGTCCGCCAACATCCAGTACCAGGCGGTGCCCCAGATCCAGGCTGCGGGGGGACAGACCATCCAGGTCCAGCCCAACCTCACCAACCAGATCCAGATTATTCCCGGCACCAATCAAGCGATCCTCACCCCTTCCTCTTCCTCTCACAAGCCCGTGCCCATCAAACCGGCTCCGGCGCAGAAGGGTGGAGCTTCGCCGGCGCAGGGCACGAGCAACGTGGTCAAGTTGGCCGGCGGCAGCAACGTGACTCTTACCCTGCCCGTGAACAACCTGGTGAACACGGCTGAGCCGGGCGCGCAGGCTCAGATCCTTGCGGAGAGCCCCTCGAAGCCCAGCAAAAAGACTCGAAAGAAAGCCATGTCGCCCGCCCAGCCCGCCGCCGTGGCCGTGGCCGAGCAGGTGGAGACGGTGTTAATAGAGACCACGGCGGAGAACATCATCCAGGCGGGCAACAACCTGCTCATCGTGCAGAGCCCGGGCTCCGGCCAGCCGGCCGTGGTGCAGCAGGTACAGGTGGTGCAGCCCAAGCAGGAGTCGCAGGTGGTGCAGATCCCGCAGCAGGCCCTGCGCGTGGTCCAGGCTGCCTCCGCCACGCTCCCCACCGTCCCCCAAAAATCCTCCCAGAACTTCCAGATCCAGACGACGGAACCCACTCCTACCCAGGTACCAGCTCCTGTGTCCTCCTGCAAGGTACCTCTGCCCTGCTTCTCCTCTGAGCCCTTACCCAGGCTTTAAAAAGCTGAAGGGTTTTGTGAGCCGCCAAACATCCTCAACTTGGCATCCAGTTTAGGCATCGCTTGCCTGGATTCTCTGATGTCTAGGAAGGGTTGGGAGCACAGCTGTTCCCTCCGCAGGGCTTTATTAAGCCTCTCTTGCCGGCCACCTGCTTTTACAGGACCTGTAGGAGCACAGTGTCCTTGCAACCTCTGCTGTGCCACCAGCTCGGGTTGGGATGAGCCAGCCTGCTCAGAAGCTTTTGGGAGACGGAGGGAGGTGGGGGAGTGGGGCTCACAGCCCGTAGGACTGTGTCTTTAGCGTTGCCTTTGGAAACCAGGCTGCAAAGCCAAAGCAGCCCTTTGCTGCCGTGCAAGGCCAGGACCTTCTTCGGGAGGCCCACAAAGGGTCTTCAGGTGCTCGGGCAACTTCTTCTGCTCTTTGGCTCATCACAGGCCCAGGTTCCTGGGTTGTGTGGGGAGGGTGACCGTCGTGGTGGAGGAGGGTCTACCCGGTGACCAGTGGCTGGTCTCATTCCTCTTCTCTCCTGCCGTCAGGTCTACTTCAAAACGCCGTCGGGTGAGCTGCAGACAGTGCTGCTCCAGGAAGCCCCAGCCATGACGGTGGCTTCGTCTGGGACCTCTTGCAGCAGCCCCGTGTCCCGCAGCTCCGGCACGGGGGGCAGCGGCAAGAAACCAGCCACACGCAAGGAACGCACTCTGCCAAAGATCGCCCCCGCCGGAGGCATCATCAGCTTGAATGCAGCTCAGCTGGCGGCCGCGGCGCAGGCCATGCAGACCATCAACATCAACGGCGTCCAAGTCCAGGGCGTGCCTGTCACCATCACCAACACCGGAGGTGGGCTGCGCCCTGCTCTGCGACGGGGGTGGGAGGGACAGACAGCAGGACGTAGGCAGCTCCCTGATCCGGAGGACAGAAAGCCCCCGCCCTGCTCGCAGCACTGGGTTGTTGCAGCTTTGTAAACAGATCCCTTGTACCCTGAGGCTGAATGTTGCTGACTGTTAAATGCCGTCAGCTTCTCTAGCTCCCGTCGCTCCAGGAGGCCCCGGGTGTTCCGTAGGGTGTCTCTTTGGTGGTTCCGCTGGGTGTTTCCAAGCCCATCCTGGTAAGCTGTGTCAGGGAGGGTGGTTAGCAGAGACAGCCGCCTGCAGGGTCAGGTTGTACCCTGGGCTGAATGTTGCTGACTGTTAAATGCCGTCAGCTTCTCTAGCTCCCGTCGCTCCAGGAGGCCCCGGGTGTTCCGTAGGGTGTCTCTTTGGTGGTTCCGCTGGGTGTTTCCAAGCCCATCCTGGTAAGCTGTGTCAGGGGGGGTGGTTAGCAGAGACACCCGCCTGC
>NW_008796180.1:39213-41156 GCF_000699145.1 Aptenodytes forsteri
CGGGGGTGGGAGGGACAGACAGCAGGACGTAGGCAGCTCCCTGATCCGGAGGACAGAAAGCCCCCGCCCTGCTAGCAGCACTGGGTTGTTGCAGCTTTGTAAACAGATCCCTTGTACCCTGAGGCTGAATGTTGCTGACTGTTAAATGCCGTCAGCTTCTCTAGCTCCCGTCGCTCCAGGAGGCCCCGGGTGTTCCGTAGGGTGTCTCTTTGGTGGTTCCGCTGGGTGTTTCCAAGCCCATCCTGGTAAGCTGTGTCAGGGAGGGTGGTTAGCAGAGACAGCCGCCTGCAGGGTCAGGCTGTGCGGTCGTGCCGAGCTGCAGGACGCGTCTGAGCGCAGGGGCTGAGGCTGCCCGAGAGCCCAGACCGGCTCGCTTTGCTCCTGAGCTCTGTGTGGGGGGGAAGGCTGAGCTGTGCCCGGGTCCTTGGGGCGAGACGGGTGTCTTCGGGAGAGCTGGGAGACCCAGCCAGGCTGAGGGACGCGGTGCACCGGGGCTTTCCCTCCCTCCTGCAGCACCTCTGGGCCAGCAGCCCCTACCACAGATAGCGCCGCCAGGTCCCGGGGCCGGGACGTCTCCTTGCGTCCGCTGGGTGCGATGGCTGCTGGTTTGGGTAGCCGAATCGGGAGAGGTGCCTTCGCACGCACAAGTTCTGCGCTCCTCCAAGCTCTGTAGCGAGGCATCGCCATTCCCTCTGAGTGAACCCCAGCCCCTCGCCTCCGTGGGACAAGTGTCTTCCTTAAGCCAAAAATAGCCAGACGTGGCCCTGGCCAGCGGTCTGTGAGCCACGGGCAGCCCTGGTGCACCTCTGCCCCCACCTCGCCTGCTCAGCTCCCCGCTGCCAGGAGAGACGCGTCCCGGCAGCCGCTCTGTCCTCCCCTCCTGCCCGGCAAACCTTCCCCAGCCCAGTCCCAGTGACGTGGGCTGCCACCAGCGAGCCGAGGGGAGGAAGGCCGTGTCTGAGGGAAGTTTATCTCCTTTCTGATCCAGAAAGACCTGCTGCCGTGCGGTGGTTTCTCTCTCGGCAAGAACCGGCAGGAGTCCCGGCTGGGTTTTGCAGTCGGAAGCTGTTTTTGCTTGCTTGGCTAAACGGCGTCAGCGTAAAACACGGGCCAGCACGGTTTCGTGCTCCGCAGCTGGCCGCCATCCTCGTTGGGGTTGCTTTTAAGGGGGTTTTTAATTGCCGCTTCACGTGTAAATCTGGGGCCAGCCGTGAGCGTCGGGGAGGTGCCGCAGGCAGACGTTGCTGCTGTCTGCGCTGCTGCCCGCAACGCGCCGCAAGGCTGGCGGGGGCCTTGCTGCAGCCCCGGCTGCGAAGGGGACCGGTAGGACCTGCCGGCTGCTGCCCGTGAATGAAACGAGTCGGGTCGGGTCTCGGCCTGGGTTCAGCCGGGACGTGCCCGCCTCCCGAGCGGCCGTGTCTCTCGCAGTGCTGCCAAAGGGCTGCCCCAACCCTCGGCTTCGCGCTTTCCCTCCCGGTGGATGTGGTGGCAGCTTTGCTCTGCCTGCGCCCCCGATCCCATCCTCCCTCTCTGTAGTCACCCCTTCTTCGCTCCGCCATCAGATCCCGCTCCTCCTCCTCCTCCTTCCCCGCTGCCCCGAGAGCAGCGATCCCGCTTGCTGACGCTGACCCCGTCTTCTTCTTTCCAGCCCCCGTCACGGCTGCCGGGTGCTGTGCAAGGCCCAGGCTGCCGCCTCCGTGAGCGCCCGAGCGTGGAGCGGCCCTTAGGGTCCGGGGTAAGTCCCGTTTTTTTGGTCAATATATTGCACGTTTTTTCAAAGTTTCTTTTTTGTTTCCTCTTTGGTCATTTCCCCACCCCGAAGGGTCAAACCAAAAACTTTGAAAAACCGCACAGTATATTCAGAAAAAAGGGACTTACCGGCCCCACTTGGGGACCAGCACGTGGCGGGGCAGGGGGGGCCGCGGCAGTGCTGCATGCGGGGC
>NW_008796180.1:41322-41955 GCF_000699145.1 Aptenodytes forsteri
ACTCCCCCCCTTTTCCTCCCCAGGCCAGCAGCAGCTGACTGTGCAGAACGTGTCCGGCAACAACCTGACCATCAGTGGCCTGAGCCCGACCCAAATCCAGCTCCAGATGGAGCAAGCGCTGTCTGGAGAGATTCAGCCGGGGGAGAAGAGGCGGCGGATGGCGTGTACCTGCCCCAACTGCAAGGACGGGGAGAAGAGGTGAGCACGGAGCGGGAGAGGGGCAGCCCTGCGGGACCGGCACCCGTTTCCAAGGCTAACCGTGGCTTTCCTCGCCAGGCCGGGGGACCCGGGGAAGAAGAAGCACATCTGCCACATCCCCGAGTGCGGGAGGACCTTCCGCAAGACCTCGCTGCTGCGCGCTCACGTGCGCTTGCACACGGGCGAGCGCCCTTTCGTCTGCAACTGGGTCTTCTGCGGGAAGCGCTTCACACGCAGCGACGAGCTGCAGCGGCACGCTCGCACGCACACAGGTCTGCGGCCCCGCGGGGCACAGCTCAGCACAGTGGCGCGGCCCCCCCCCTCCCCCCCCCCCCCCCCCCCCCCCCCCGCCCATCCGCGGGGGCTTCCTCCCTACGCCGGCACCGAGCCGCCCACCCTCTCGCTACGACCGCATCCCTCCCGCCTTCCCCCCCC
>NW_008796180.1:42642-42850 GCF_000699145.1 Aptenodytes forsteri
GGCGCGGTGGGGGACTGCACGCTCCGGTGCGGGCAGGCCGGGAAAGGCTCCACAGCACATTCCTACTTTATATTTAAAGTCTATAAATAGCTTTAAATATCTATATAACCCCCTTTGGAAGGTCCCTTTTTTTCTATGGAGATTGTTGCCTTACGCTCCCCGCTCCCCATTACGAACACTGTGTAATGTGAGGGCTTTTTTTTTTTAA
>NW_008796180.1:43359-44636 GCF_000699145.1 Aptenodytes forsteri
GCCCCCCCTCCCCACTGTGTATAGTGTACATTGTATCATAGATTATATTGCTTTTGTGTTTACTACATGTTTAAAAAACATATGGCTTGTTATTTTTGAGCTTTTAAATTAAACAAATCCACTTTATTTTTTAGTTGTAACTGCCCGAGGTTGTTTTCTGGATTACGTGACAGATCTGTTATACTTTATTAACTGTAACTGGTTGGCCAGTGTGGAGCCAGCCGGGAGCTTTCCTTGCTAAATAAATTTAGTCACCAGAGGCAAATCCAGTGCAGCGTGTGCCGCCGAGGGTCCTTTCTCTCCCCGAGCCGGCACGGTGCGAGCCGTGGCGCTGGGCCGGGCACCGCCGTCACCGGGGCTGTGCCAGCTGCCGCCACAGCGGGACGCGGAGCAAGAGCCGACCACGGCTCTGCAGGGTGAATCCTCCAGCCGCAGCCCCTCTGTAAGCACGAGGGCGCGATCCCACCGTCCCCGGCGTGTCCCTCCCTGTCCCCTCTCCCCGCCTGCGGCACCGGAGGGCTCTGGGCTTCGTCCCCCCCCCCCGGCATGGCCGGAGGGACGTGGCCGTCCCGTGGGTCTCAGCTCACTCCGTTTTCACGACCATCTTCTTGACGGCCCGCCGGGACGTGCCGCACTTGCTGTTGATGACGGCGTTGAAGTTGCAGCCGCGGCCGCACATCTTGGTGACGTACTCTGCGGGGCGGAGGGGGACCCGGCCCCGTTCACGGGTGGCACCGTGGCCTTTCCTGACCCACCACCGTGGCTGACGTGGCGCCGGGAGGGGACGAGGGAACCCGTCCCGCTCCCGCCCCGTCCCCTACCTTTGATGGCGTTGACCACGGCCACGGGCAGGCGGAGGGGCCGCTCCATGGTGGTGTTGTTGTGGGCGATGCGCTGCCCCGTGGCCGAGGACCGGGCCAGCGTCTCCCGCGAGAAGAAGTAATCGAGCAGCCGCCGGGTCATGAGCTTGGGCTTGTCGGTGGAGACCTGCGAGAGGTCGTCCAGCTGCGGGTGGGTGATGTAGACCCCCGAGTTGGGGACCAGCTCCAGTTTGGGCCTCCCGTTCTCCTGCGGCAAGGGGGAGAGCTCTCGTCTGGGTCCTGGATGGAGCCTGGGGACCCCCCCGGCTCCATCCCCGGGCTCCCCTGGGGCACCCTGGCCCCCTCCATCCCTTGGGGACCCCCTGGGCCACCTCTCCTGTGCCCTGGGGGAACCCTCTGCTCCAACCACACCGCTGTGCCCAATGGCACCCCGGGAGGCTCGGTAGGACCCCAGGT
>NW_008796180.1:49907-50621 GCF_000699145.1 Aptenodytes forsteri
CCAGGGCTGCCCCAGCCGCCCTCGCGTTCACCGCCTTCCCCGCAGTATTTAAGGAAGAAGAACGCGGAGCTGGAGGAGCGGTACAGGGAGACGACGGTGCCGAAGCCGGCGTACTGGTGAGTCGCGGGGGCTGCGGGCAGGGCGCTGCCCGACCGGCGGGGCCCCCCCTCCTCCTAAAGCCCCCTGTTTCTCTGCCAGGGGGGGCTACATCCTGCAGCCAGACGTCGTGGAGTTCTGGCAGGGCCAAACCAACCGCCTGCACGACCGCATCGTCTTCCGACGCCTGCGGGATGGCTCGGCCCCCCTGGGAGACATGACGCACCGGGGAGAGGGTGAATGGGTCTTCGAGCGCTTCTCCCCGTGAGGCCGCCGGCGTCTCCGGCCGCGTTCGCCCGATCGGGAGCATCACCTACGCCAAACCTGCCCGCCTGTCCCCCGTCGTGCCCCGGGGAACGGGGCTGGCCTCGCTCTGCCCTCCCCTGGGAAACGCGTGCTGAGCTCTGGGGGTGCCCCAGAGAGACCCTCGTCTCCCTTCGCCTCTCCCCGGGGCGGGCGAGAGCTGCGGGTGGGTCCCAGAGACCATCTGCTTCCCCCCGCCGGCTGGGGGGGGAGCCAGGCTGGTGCCGCTCCCCTCCCCGGGGGGGCGAGAGCTGCGGGTGGGTCCCAGAGACCATCTGCTTCCCCCCGCCGGCACGTGGGGAGTGACCGCCCCCG
>NW_008796180.1:52143-52891 GCF_000699145.1 Aptenodytes forsteri
GGGTCAGCTCCGGCACGGCGTTCCGCGGTCGGCTCTCCCATTCCGGGAGCAGGGAGCGATTCCCAGATGCCAGCGGGAATACGGCCCCCTCCTGGGAAGCCCGGAGCCCTCCACGGTCCCCGTGGAGGCAGCTCGGGGCGTGGGGGGGGGGGGAATTCGCGGGGTTGTTCCCTCGGGACAGGGAAGCGTCATGTCCCCTGGTTTGGGGGCGACTGCTGGCGAGGACGTGGCGTCGGTGGCTCTGCCCGCGGCCACGCAGCCCCTCGGGCCGGGGAGACGAGCGGGGGGTCCCCCGGTCTGGCCCCCGCAGGAGTGATGGGCAAGGAGGGGATCGGGGCTGTCGGGCTCGGGGCAGAGCTGGGTGAACGATGGGCTCCGGTGGTCCACGGCAAGCGACTGAGCTGGGGCGAGTGTCCTCATCCCGGCACGAACCAGTCAGCCCCGGGGGGCTCCCCCTGCCCGCGGGGGGCTGGGAGGGACGGGCCGCGCCTGGCTCCGCTCCCCGGTTCTCCCTCTGCCCCTGGGGTGCCACGAGCCTGGGGCGGGGGGGTGGCTCCCTCTGCCCCTGGGGTGCCACAAGCCTGGGGCGGGGGGGTGGCTGAGATTAAACAGGGTCCTTGCTTCTCCCTTAAATAAACTCCCGTCCGAGTCCTTTCTCCTTCCGAAGCCCCGTGGTCCGGTGTCCCCGGGAGGGACGGAGCTGAGCCGGCCTGGGCAGCCGGTGGCGGCGGGCGGGGGGGGGCAACCC
>NW_008796180.1:53442-54472 GCF_000699145.1 Aptenodytes forsteri
GCACCGTCTCTGCCAGGATGCTCGTGGCAGGCGCCGGGAGGGCTGCGTGGGACCGGGGCTGGTGGGGGACCCAGGGCAAGAGGACCCCGCAGATAACCGGGAGGAGATGCTCGGGTGACTTGGGCATTGCCGAACCCGGGGGAAAGGCTGCTGGCACCGCCGGGAGCTGCCGTATCGGCCGGGGGGGGCGGGGGGGGGGGGACCCACCCTTCCCCGAGGGATCTGGGATCTGCTCTGGCCCCGCCCGGGGATCCCCAAGGGACTCGGGATACCCTCCGGGGCGGCTGGGGGTCCCAGGGGGATCCTGGCTCTGTGCTGGGGCACAGGAACAGGAACTGGGAAGCAGGTGGGAGCCGGGGAGGCGCCGGGGTCCCCGCCGGAGGGTCACTGCCCGCTGCACCCCGGGGTCTGGGTTTTCCTCTTGCCCAGCCCTGCCTGCAGGGACAGGCAGGAGCGTTGGTGGGGCCGGGGAAGCTGCAGATCCCCGAGGGATCTGGGATCCCCTCTGGGGGCAACTGGGGATCCCCATAGGATCCGGGATCTGCTTGGGGGGCCTCCCAGGGATCCCTGAGGGACTCGCGGGAAGGTTCCGACAATCCGGGAAGGCTCCGGTGCCGAGCATGGCTCCAGGGCAGGGATGGGGAAGGCGGCTCCGGAGCGGAGGAGCCGAACGCTTCCCCGGCAGCGGGCAGGGGGGGGGGTTTCCCCCCCGCCCCATCCCCATCCCGGGAGCCAGCGTGGCTCTCTGCCCCCGCGGCGCTCGGCCATGACCGACCCCGCAGACTGAACCCTGCCCGGCTCCTCCCGGGCGGTGCCTCTGGCATCGCTTTCGGGTGCCGGGGCAGGGGGGACAAGGACACCGAGACTGGGGCCACCACCCCAGGGAAGACGGCTGGTGGCCCCCTGGGCTGGTTTGCAGCAACGCCATGCCCCCGCCTGCCCCCTCCTCGTGCCGGAGCCGGGCGGGACCCGTCACCGAACCATGGCCGTGCCGCGCTGTGCCGTGCCCCCGGGCTGGCAGGGGGGGTTT
>NW_008796180.1:57103-57854 GCF_000699145.1 Aptenodytes forsteri
CAGACTGGCTGGTGGACAGGAGACACTGCAACCTGAAATGGCAGAGCCAAGTGCTGGCCATCCGCGAGAAGATCAACGCGGCCATCCAAGACATGCCAGAGAACGAGGAGATAAAGCAGCTGCTCGCGGGGGCCTGTGAGTGGAGCTTGGGGTCGGGGGTGTCCCAGGAGAGCTGGGACACGGGCAGCCAGGGTGGGTGTCGCGCCGGGAGCCTGTTCCCGAGGGTCTGGTTATGGCAACCTCCCCCCCCCACACACACACACCCCGGCCGAGGAGGAGACGGAGAGTCAGCGGCACGGCCCCTTCCGAGGCCCCGCGCTCCCTGGGCTGAGCTGGGAGAGGGTGGCACCCGGCAGACGTCCCGGTGACCCCGTCCCTCCCTCCAACGCAGACCTGCACTACTTCCACTGCCTGAGGATCGTGGAGATCCTCAAGGGCACTGAGGCTTCCACCAAGAACCTCTTTGGACGCTACTCGTCCCGGCGCATGAAGGTGAGCGTGGGCCTGGGGGCATGCGGCCGGCGCGTTCGCAGCCTCCCCACCCTCTGCTTCCTCCTCCCCAGGACTGGCAGGAGATCGTGTCCCTCTACGAGAAGGAGAACACCTACCTGGGTAAGGCAGCTCTGGCTGCGGGCAGGTTCCGGAGAGTCCTCGGGGGTGGCGGTGGGTGGCTTTCGGTCTCCAAACTGGGATGAGGATGGGGTGGGCAGGGAAAGGGGCGGGACGTGATGGGGAGCCAAGTCCCACGGGG
>NW_008796180.1:58431-59546 GCF_000699145.1 Aptenodytes forsteri
TGGGTGTAGGGTGACCCCGCAGCCCTCCGTCCCCTTCCTGCCCACGTCTAGCTCTGCAAGCAGAGGGCGAAGCCGCCCCAGGGGTGCTTCGGCTGCCGGCCTCCCTGCCCTGACACGTCCCTGCTCCGTCCCCAGGGTGACAACGTGCGCCAGGAGCTCCTGGCCTTGGTGAAGGACCTGCCCTCGCTGCTGTCCGAGATCGGGGCGGGAGCCAGCGCGCTCTCCGAGGCCATCGAGCTGTACCAGGCCTGCGTGGAGTTCGTGTGCGAGAGGTGGGTGTGGGGGCGCAGGGATAGACCCCTGCATCTCCTCTCCCCACGTGTGGGGACAGCGGGTTGGGCTGGCGGCTGCACCCAGGCTGGGGCTCTCCCAGAGGGACCCTGGTGGGGTTGGGGGGGTGTGTGTGTGTGGGGGGGTTGTCCCCACCCTGCTCCTGGCACTGATGTCCCCGCGGTGGCTGCCAGCTCCGCAGAGGTGGTGGTGCCCCTGCTGCGGCACGTGGGGAAGAGAGGCAACACGACCGTCTACGAGTGGAGGACGGGGCTCCAGCCCCTGCGGGTGGAGCGGCGGGAGGTGGAGGAGGTGCCGGAGCAGCTGAAGGAGGACACGGTACGTCCTGGCCAGCCGGGGCCGAGCTGTGGTGCTGAGGAGAGCCCCAGCCGGCTCTGCCGTGCGTCGGTTAGCGTTAGGCTGTTTGTCGTCTCCCCCCCGCCCCGGGGTTTCAGGGGGTCTGTTGTCCTTCTCCCCGCAGATCGACTGGGGAGACTTCACGCTGGAGCCGACCGGGGTGGGTGACGGTGCCGCTGCTGACGGCGAAGCCCGGGGCGAGGAGATCGACTGGGGGATCACGCTAGAGCCCGGTCCCCAGGTGCGTGACCCCCCCCGGCTGTGTGGTCCTGGGGTCTGGCCCTGCTCCAGGGCCGGGCTGGGGACCTGGGGGGCGTCCCGCGCACCTCCATCTCACAGGGTGTCCTTCCTTTTGCAGCAGGATGATGGCATTGACTGGGGAGATGGTGAAAGCGAGGAGGTGCAGATCACCGTGCTGGAGGCCGGCACCGAGGGTGAGCACGGCTGAAAAGGGACACGGGGGGGGGGGGGGTCCCCCCGGGGGGCAG
>NW_008796180.1:79966-80476 GCF_000699145.1 Aptenodytes forsteri
CGCGCGGCGGGGAGAGCAGCCTGGAAAGGGGCACGGGGGGGGGGGGTGGTCCCAGCGGGTGGCAGGCAGCACGCAGGCAGCACCCACCCTGCCTTTACTCCCCCTTCCCTGCCTGCAGTGACCTAGCTGTGCCCAGAGGCCGGTTGGGGACAGAGCAGAAGGCAGCACGGTGCTGGGCAGGCGCCTGTTGGGTGCTGGGTGGGCAGGAGCAGGGCCCTGACCCCGCTAAACAGTGCCCTGGGGTGATGCTGAGCACCCTGTACGGGACGAGTTGGGGTGGAGGGGGGGTATGACTGGACTGTCCGAGCCGTGGAGATCCCTTCCCTGCCCCGCTCACCCCTGGCTCGTCCCCCAGTGCCCGAGGGGGTTGCCTGCGGCTCCGATGCCCTGACGCTCCTGGAAAACACCGAGACCCGGAGCCAATTCATCGATGAGCTCATGGAGGTGAGTTACGACGTGACAGCCGGGGCTCGGAACCGGGTGAGGGGCAGCTCCCCCGCCGTCCTGCTG
>NW_008796180.1:83883-84246 GCF_000699145.1 Aptenodytes forsteri
TCGGGCGGGGGGGGGGGGCCCGGCTGCCAGCGGTCTTGTGGGGCCCCGGCTGCTGCTCCATCTCACCTGCCAGGGAGGAATTTAATTACCAATTAAGGGGCCTTCCATCTGTTTGAGGCCTGCCCGAACGCTCGCACTCCCCTTTAATTACATCGCTGACAGCCATTTCACTCAATTAGCTGCGAAGCGCAGCAGAGAGCCGGCGTGGGGGGCAGCCTCCCGGCCGCACCATCTGGGGGGCCGGACCGCGCCCCTCGTGCTGTCCCCAACCGTCCCCGTGGCTGGCCCCCCGCCCCCCGCCCCCCGCCCCCCCCCCCCCCTGCCGCTCTGAGCTTGCTAGCCACCTCAGGGTGCCGACGTCTT
>NW_008796180.1:84257-84512 GCF_000699145.1 Aptenodytes forsteri
TCCATCCGTCCCCGCATCCTTTCCTGCATCCCTCCCTCCCTCCATCCCTCTGTACCTCCATCCATCCCCCTATCCCTGCGTCCTTTCCCGCATCCCTCCATCCCTCTGTCCCTCCATCTATCCCTGCATCCCTCCGTCCATCCCTCCGTCCATCCCTCCATCCCTCTGTCCCTCCATCTATCCCTGCATCCCTCCATCCATCCCTCCATCCCTCTGTCCCTCCATCTATCCCTGCATCCCTCCATCCATCCCTCC
>NW_008796180.1:88312-90481 GCF_000699145.1 Aptenodytes forsteri
CCCAGACCCACGCCGCAACCGCGGGGTGCCGCAGCCTCCCGCCAGCCCCAGGCCACCCTGCGTCGGACCCCGTTGATCTGCAGCGGCTTGACATGACGAACCGGGAGAGAGTGGGATTTAACAGAAAAACCCACAAATGTCGCCTTTGCCTCCAAGGGAAACGCACCGAAGAGCAAAAGAGCCCCCAGAGCCCGGCCTCGACGGGCAACGTGCCCACGGGGACCCACCACCCCGACGCAGCGGACAGAAAGGGGACACCAAACCGGGGAGGAAAACTTTATTTGTGGCTGGTTCTGGCTGGGAGCAAGCAGGAACAGCAAATCAATTCTCCTTCATTAGCGCTTAATTTTTCCCTCGATATTATTAATACCGGGGGCGGATATGAGACCTGGCAAGGGGTTTCTGGAGGCGGCGCGGCCGGGGAGGAGCCATCCGGTGGATCCAGGCTGGGGCTCGGGGTTTGGGCTGGGGTCGGAGTGAGGGGATGTCGGGGAAGGTCCGTGTGTCCTGTCCCCCGGCGTCCCCCGGCGCTGGGGTCTCACCTTTCCAGCCAGCCCCTCTGAGGGGAGACCCCGGCGCCATCACGTCGGCAGGGACGGCTTGATGTGCTCCTCGGTGGGCTGCAGGACCTGGCATGAGACCCCAGGGACGGGGATTGGGTCAGGCCGACCTTGGGGTGCCCTTCCTGGCCAGATCCCTGGGTTCCCTTGGCCGGGGAGGGGGGGCACACCTCCTGCTGAGCAATTAGGGGTGTGTGGGACCCCGTGCTGGGGTGACAACAGGATTGGGACCCAGGGTGTGTCCCATCTCCATCCTGCTGGGTAAAGCTGGGCAACACACCCCCTCGTTAGCGAGGCTAACGAAGCGCTTACCTGGGACATGCTCCGCTCAGACAGAGGGTTGTCGTCAGCCTGGGGGAGGGAAGGGGACCAGCAGCTTTAGGAGCGGGACGATGGGGAGAAGGGGACCCGCTGGGTGCCCCGACATGGGGAGCATCCCCTCGGCACCCATCCTGCTCGGTGCCCATCACCCACGAGGCTGCCGCGGTTGGAAGCTTTCCGGCAGCGGCCGCACCTCAACCCCAATCCCGGCACATCCCGGCCGGACCCCCGGGTGCGGGGAAGGGTTTGCACCTCCTCGGCGCTGCCTATTCGTGGCCGCCGGCGTCCCCCGCGTCCCTCCGCTCCGAGCCGCCCGCCAGGTAGTCGAAGAGGACGAAGCCGTACGCCGCCGGCTCCGGGGCCTGAGGGGGGAGAGAGGCTGAGGAGGGTGGGGAGAGGCAGAGGAGGGTGGAGGAAGGCCACGACGCGGGACGGCCGCACTCACCCGCAGGCTCAGCCGCTGGATCACTTGCTGGGGGTCGCTCTCCAGGATCACCCTGCGGAGCAGCGTGCTGCTGGCACCGTTCCCACCGGGATCCCCCTGGCACGGCTCCCTCCTGATCCCGGCTGCACCCCACCGGGCATCACCTCCACCGAGGCCCCGTGCCTCGGTTTCCCTCCCTGTGCAAAACTCTGGGGTGCCCTGACGAAAGCTTGAGAAAAAGCTGCTGCAACGGTGGCAAACCAGGGTGCCCAGGTCCCCCTTGGCACCCTGAGATGGGCCAGAGATGGGGCCATCCCCTTCCCGGCACCCGGGGGGATGATGCCACCCCCTGTCCCTGCAACCCCCCGGTGCTGCGGGCTGCTTCTCCCTCTCCGTTCCCCCCCAGCAGGACCTCACCCCCTGTCCACGATCTCGTCCACCACCAGGAACGTCCCCTCCATGTTGTCCAGCAGCCAGCGCTTCTCCACCTCCTTCCTGCGGGCGAGCGGGTGGGAGACGTCGCTGCACCCACTCCCAGCCAAGGCCTGGGGTCCCGTGCAAGGTGCTGGGACCCGCACCCCTGTCATCCCAAAGCAGCGCTGGCCCCGTCCCACCCGGGGCGTTAGGGGACAGGGGTTTCACGCCAGCTCACGGTGTCACCTGGAGTGAGCTGCTGCCCCGCGTCCTGCCTCAGTTTCCCCACCTGAGGCACGCGGGTTTGGGGCCGGGTGGCCCCGGGGACTCACCGTAGGAGGTGGCCCAGGGCGTCGAGGAGGCAGGCGAGCACGGCCGACAGCATCAGCTGCAGGAGAACGGGGGCGTCACTGGGGCTGCGGGGGGGCCCTGGGGCTGCCCCAGATCGGA